>NW_027477965.1:0-44975 GCF_051020955.1 Megalopta genalis
TGAATCATGTGTTTCGCATGGATTTGAAGCTAACTCGTTCGTTTCCCCTGTATTTGAAGCTATATCACTTATAGCGCAAGTATTTGAAGCTGAATCTTTCGTTTCGCATGAATTGAAGCTAAGCCTTCTACCTCGAATTTATTTGAAGCTAAATCATGTGTTTCGCATGGATTTGAAGCTCACTCGTTCGTTTCGCCTGCAGTTGAATCTACATCACTTATATCGCAAGTATTTGAAGCTGAATCATGTGTATCGCGTGGATTTGAAGCTAACTCGTTCTTTTCGCCTGTATTTGAAGCTATATCACTTATATCGCAAGTATTTGAAGCTGAATCTTTCGTTTCGCATGAATTTGAAGCTAAGCCTTCTACTTCGAATTTATTTGAAGATAAATCATGTGTTTCGCATGGATTTGAAGCTAACTCGTTCGTTTCGCATGCAGTTGTAGCTAAATAATGTATATCACAAGTATTTGTAGCTAAACCATTTTTTTCGTATGGATTTGAAGCAAAACCTTCTACTTCGTATTGATTTGCAGCTAAATCATTTGTTTCGCATGGAATTGAAGCTACCTCGTTTGTTCCTCCTGCTTTTGAAGCTATATCACTTATATCGCATGAATTTGAAGCTGAACCTACTACATCGTATTGATTTGAAGCTAAATCATGTGTATCGCATGGATTTGAAGCTAAACCTTATACATCGCATTGATTTGAAACTGAATCATGTGTTTCGCATGGATTTGTAGCTAACTCGTTCGTTTTGCATCCAGTTGTAGCTAAATAATGTATATCAAAAGTATTTATAGCTAAACCATTTGTTTCGCATGGATTTGAAGCTAAACCTTCTACATCGCATTGATTTGAAGCTAAATCATGAGTTTCGCATGGATTTGAAGCTAACTCTTTCGTTTCGCCTGTATTTGAAGCTAGATCACTTATATCGCAAGTATTTGAACCTAAACCATGTGTTTCGCTTGGATTTGAAGCTAAACCTTCTACATCTCATTGATTTGAAGCTAAATCGTGTGTTTCTCATGGATTTGAAGCTAACTCGTTCGTTTCGCCTGTATTTGAAGCTATATCACCTACATCGCAAGTATTTGAAGCTGAATCTTTCGTTTCGCATGAATTTGAAGCTAAACCTTCTACATCGTATTGATGTGAAGCTAAATCACGTGTTTCGCATGGATTTGAAACTAACTCGTTTGTTTCGCATGCAGTTGAAGCTAAATCATGTCTTTCACAAGTATTTGAAGATGAACCATTTGAATGGGATGGATTTGAACCTGAGCCTTCTACATCGCACTGATTTGCAATTAAATAATATGTTTCGCATGGATTTGAAACTAAACCTTCTACATCCCATGGATTTGAAGCTAAATCATGTGTTTGGCATGGATTTGAAGCTAAACCTTCTACATCGCATTGATTTGCAGCTGAATCATGTGTTTCGCATGGATTTGAAGCTAACTCGTTCTTTTCGCCTGTATTTGAAGCTATATCACTTATATCGCAAGTATTTGAAGCTGAATTTTTCGTTTCGCATGAATTTGAAGCTAAGCCTTCTACTTCGAATTTATTTGAAGATAAAACATGTGTTTCGCATGGATTTGAAGCTAACTCGTTCGTTTCGCATGCAGTTGTAGCTAAATAATGTATATCACAAGTATTTGTAGCTAAACCATTTTTTTCGTATGGATTTGAAGCAAAACCTTCTACTTCGTATTGATTTGCAGCTAAATCATTTGTTTCGCATGGAATTGAAGCTACCTCGTTTGTTCCTCCTGCTTTTGAAGCTATATCACTTATATCGCATGAATTTGAAGCTGAACCTACTATATCGTATTGATTTGAAGCTAAATCATGTGTATCGCATGGATTTGAAGCTAAACCTTATACATCGCATTGATTTGAAACTGAATCATGTGTTTCGCATGGATTTGTAGCTAACTCGTTCGTTTTGCATCCAGTTGTAGCTAAATAATGTATATCACAAGTATTTGTAGCTAAACCATTTGTTTCGAATGGATTTGAAGCTAAGCCATCTACTTCGCATTGATTTGAAGCTAAATCATTTGTTTCGCATGGAATTGAAGCTACCTCGTTTGTTCCTCCAGCTTTTGAAGCTATATCATTTATATCGGAAGTATTTGAAGCTAAATAATATGTGTCGTATGTATTTGAAGCTGGACCTTCTACATCGCATTGATTTGAAGCTAAATCTAGTGTATCGCATGGTTTTGAAGCTAACTCGTTTCTTTCGCATGCAGTTGTAGCTAAATAATGTATATCACAAGTATTTGTAGCTAAACCATTTGTTTCGCATGGATTTGAAGCTAAGCCATCTACTTCGCATTGATTTGAAGCTAAATCATTTGATTCGCATGGATTTGAAGCTGAACCTTCTACATCGCATTGATTTGAAGCTAAATCATGTGTTTCGCATGGATTTGAAGCTAACTCGTTTGTTTCGCATGCAGTTGAAGCTAAAACATGTCTTTCACAAGTATTTGGAGATGAACCATTTGAATCGCATGGATTTGAACCTCAGCCTTCTACATAGCACTGATTTGCAGCTAAATAATATGTTTCGCATGGATTTGAAGCTAAACCTTCTACATCGCATTGATTTGCAGCTGAATCATGTGTTTCGCATGGATTTGAAGCTAACTCGTTCTTTTCGCCTGTATTTGAAGCTATATCACTTATATCGCAAGTATTTGAAGCTGAATCTTTCGTTTCGCATGAATTTGAAGCTAAGCCTTCTACTTCGAATTTATTTTAAGATAAATCATGTGTTTCGCATGGATTTGAAGCTAACTCGTTCGTTTCGCATGCAGTTGTAGCTAAATAATGTATATCACAAGTATTTGTAGCTAAACCATTTTTTTCGTATGGATTTGAAGCAAAACCTTCTACTTCGTATTGATTTGCAGCTAAATCATTTGTTTCGCATGGAATTGAAGCTACCTCGTTTGTTCCTCCTGCTTTTGAAGCTATATCACTTATATCGCATGAATTTGAAGCTGAACCTACTACATCGTATTGATTTGAAGCTAAATCATGTGTATCGCATGGATTTGAAGCTAAACCTTATACATCGCATTGATTTGAAACTGAATTATGTGTTTCGCATGGATTTGTAGCTAACTCGTTCGTTTTGCATCCAGTTGTAGCTAAATAATGTATATCAAAAGTATTTATAGCTAAACCATTTGTTTCGCATGGATTTGAAGCTAAACCTTCTACATCGCATTGATTTGAAGCTAAATCATGAGTTTCGCATGGATTTGAAGCTAACTCTTTCGTTTCGCCTGTATTTGAAGCTAGATCACTTATATCGCAAGTATTTGAACCTAAACCATGTGTTTCGCTTGGATTTGAAGCTAAACCTTCTACATCTCATTGATTTGAAGCTAAATCGTGTGTTTCTCATGGATTTGAAGCTAACTCGTTCGTTTCGCCTGTATTTGAAGCTATATCACCTACATCGCAAGTATTTGAAGCTGAATCTTTCGTTTCGCATGAATTTGAAGCTAAACCTTCTACATCGTATTGATGTGAAGCTAAATCACGTGTTTCGCATGGATTTGAAACTAACTCGTTTGTTTCGCATGCAGTTGAAGCTAAATCATGTCTTTCACAAGTATTTGAAGATGAACCATTTGAATGGGATGGATTTGAACCTGAGCCTTCTACATCGCACTGATTTGCAATTAAATAATATGTTTCGCATGGATTTGAAACTAAACCTTCTACATCCCATGGATTTGAAGCTAAATCATGTGTTTGGCATGGATTTGAAGCTAAACCTTCTACATCGCATTGATTTGCAGCTGAATCATGTGTTTCGCATGGATTTGAAGCTAACTCGTTCTTTTCGCCTGTATTTGAAGCTATATCACTTATATCGCAAGTATTTGAAGCTGAATTTTTCGTTTCGCATGAATTTGAAGCTAAGCCTTCTACTTCGAATTTATTTGAAGATAAAACATGTGTTTCGCATGGATTTGAAGCTAACTCGTTCGTTTCGCATGCAGTTGTAGCTAAATAATGTATATCACAAGTATTTGTAGCTAAACCATTTTTTTCGTATGGATTTGAAGCAAAACCTTCTACTTCGTATTGATTTGCAGCTAAATCATTTGTTTCGCATGGAATTGAAGCTACCTCGTTTGTTCCTCCTGCTTTTGAAGCTATATCACTTATATCGCATGAATTTGAAGCTGAACCTACTATATCGTATTGATTTGAAGCTAAATCATGTGTATCGCATGGATTTGAAGCTAAACCTTATACATCGCATTGATTTGAAACTGAATCATGTGTTTCGCATGGATTTGTAGCTAACTCGTTCGTTTTGCATCCAGTTGTAGCTAAATAATGTATATCACAAGTATTTGTAGCTAAACCATTTGTTTCGAATGGATTTGAAGCTAAGCCATCTACTTCGCATTGATTTGAAGCTAAATCATTTGTTTCGCATGGAATTGAAGCTACCTCGTTTGTTCCTCCAGCTTTTGAAGCTATATCATTTATATCGGAAGTATTTGAAGCTAAATAATATGTGTCGTATGTATTTGAAGCTGGACCTTCTACATCGCATTGATTTGAAGCTAAATCTAGTGTATCGCATGGTTTTGAAGCTAACTCGTTTCTTTCGCATGCAGTTGTAGCTAAATAATGTATATCACAAGTATTTGTAGCTAAACCATTTGTTTCGCATGGATTTGAAGCTAAGCCATCTACTTCGCATTGATTTGAAGCTAAATCATTTGATTCGCATGGATTTGAAGCTGAACCTTCTACATCGCATTGATTTGAAGCTAAATCATGTGTTTCGCATGGATTTGAAGCTAACTCGTTTGTTTCGCATGCAGTTGAAGCTAAAACATGTCTTTCACAAGTATTTGGAGATGAACCATTTGAATCGCATGGATTTGAACCTCAGCCTTCTACATAGCACTGATTTGCAGCTAAATAATATGTTTCGCATGGATTTGAAGCTAAACCTTCTACATCGCATTGATTTGCAGCTGAATCATGTGTTTCGCATGGATTTGAAGCTAACTCGTTCTTTTCGCCTGTATTTGAAGCTATATCACTTATATCGCAAGTATTTGAAGCTGAATCTTTCGTTTCGCATGAATTTGAAGCTAAGCCTTCTACTTCGAACTTATTTGAAGATAAATCATGTGTTTCGCATGGATTTGAAGCTAACTCGTTCGTTTCGCATGCAGTTGTAGCTAAATAATGTATATCACAAGTATTTGTAGCTAAACCATTTTTTTCGTATGTATTTGAAGCAAAACCTTCTACTTCGTATTGATTTGCAGCTAACTCATTTGTTTCGCATGGAATTGAAGCTACCTCGTTTGTTCCTCCTGCTTTTGAAGCTATATCACTTATATCGCATGAATTTGAAACTGAACCTACTACATCGTATTGATTTGAAGCTAAATCATGTGTATCGCATGGATTTGAAGCTAAACCTTATACATCGCATTGATTTGAAACTGAATCATGTGTTTCGCATGGATTTGTAGCTAACTCGTTCGTTTTGCATCCAGTTGTAGCTAAATAATGTATATCAAAAGTATTTATAGATAAACCATTTGTTTCGCATGGATTTGAAGCTAAACCTTATACATCGCATTGATTTGAAGCTAAATTATGTGTTTCGCATGGATTTGAAGCTATCTCGTTTGTTTCGCATGCAGTTGAAGCTAAATCATGTCTTTCACAAGTATTTGAAGATGAAACCATTTGAATCGCATGGATTTGAACCTGAGCCTTCTACATCGCACTGATTTGCAATTAAATAATATGTTTCGCATGGATTTGAAACTAAACCTTCTACATCCCATGGATTTGAAGCTAAATCATGTGTTTGGCATGGATTTGAAGCTAAACCTTCTACATCGCATTGATTTGCAGCTGAATCATGTGTTTCGCATGGATTTGAAGCTAACTCGTTCGTTTCCCCTGTATTTGAAGCTACATCACTTATAGCGCAAGTATTTGAAGCTGAATCTTTCGTTTCGCATGAATTTGAAGCTAAGCCTTCTACCTCGAACTTATTTGAAGCTAAATCATGTGTTTCGCATGGATTTGAAGCTCACTCGTTCGTTTCGCCTGCAGTTGAATCTACATCACTTATATCGCAAGTATATGAAGCTGAATCATGTGTATCGCGTGGATTTTGAAGCTAACTCGTTTGATTAGTCTGCAGTTGAAGCTATATCACTTATTCCCCAAGTGTTTCAAGCTAAATCATTTGTTTCGCATGGATTTGAAGCTAAACCTTATACATCGCATTGATTTGAAGCTAAATCATTTGTTTCGCATGGAATAGAAGCTACCCCGTTTGTTCCTCCAGCTTTTGAAGCTATATCATTTATATCGGAAGTATTTGAAGCTAAATCATATGTGTCGTATGTATTTGAACCTTCTACATCGCATTGATTTGAAGCTAAATCATTTGTTTCGCATGGATTTGAAGCTAAACCTTCTACATCGCATTGATTTGCAGCTGAATCATGTGTTTGGCATGGATTTGAAGCTAACTCTTTCGTTTCGCCTGTATTTGAAGCTAGATCACTTTTATCGCAAGTATTTGAACCTAAACCATGTGTTTCGCTTGGATTTGAAGCTAAACCTTCTACATCTCATTGATTTGAAGCTAAATCGTGTGTTTCTCATGGATTTGAAGCTAACTCGTTCGTTTCGCCTGTATTTGAAGCTATATCACTTATATCGCAAGTATTTGAAGCTGAATCTTTCGTTTCGCATGAATTTGAAGCTGAGCCTTCTACTTCGAATTTATTTGAAGCTAAATCATGTGTTTCGCATGGATTTGAAGCTAACTCGTTTGTTTTGCATGGGTTTTGATGCTAAGCCTCCTACAAGGCACTGATTTGAAGCTGAATCATGTCTTTCGCATGGATTTGAAGCTAACTCGTTCGTTTCGCATGCAGTTGTAGCTAAATAATGTATATCACAAGTATTTGTAGCTAAACCATTTTTTTCGCATGGATTTGAAGCTAAACCTTCTACTTCGCATAGATTTGAAGCTAAACCTTCTACATTCTATTGATCTGAAGCTAAACCTTCTACCTCTTATTGATTTGAAGCTAAACCTTCTACATCGCATTGATTTGAAGCTAACTCGTTTTTTTCGCTTGCAGTTGAAGCTAAATCATGGCTTTCTCAAGTATTTGAAGATGAACCATTTGAATCGCATGGATTTGAACCTGATCCTTCTACTTCGCACTGATTTGCAGCTAAATAATGTGTTTCACATGGATTTGAAGCTAAACCTTCTACATCCCATGGATTTGAAGCTAAATCATGTGTTTGGCATGGATTTGAAGCTAAACCTTCTACATCGCATTGATTTGCAGCTGAATCATGTGGTTCGCATGCATTTGAAGCTAACTCGTTCCCTTCGCCTGTATTTGAAGCTATATCACCTATATCGCAAGTATTTGAAGCTGAATCTTTCGTTTCGCATGAATTTAAAGCTAAGCCTTGTACTTCGTATTGATGTGAAGCTAAATCACGTGTTTCGCATGGATTTGAAGCTAACTCGTTCGTTTCGCTTGCAGTTGAATCTATATCACTTATATCGCAACTATCTGATGCTAAATAATTTTTTCGGTTGGATTTGATGCTGTACCTTCTACATAGCTTTGATTTGAAGCTTAATCATGTGTTTCGAATGGACTTGAAGCTAATTCGTTTGTTTCGCATGCAGTTGTAGCTAAATAATGTATATCACAAGTATTTGTAGCTAAACCAATCGTTTCGTTTCGCCTGCATTTGTAGCTATATCACTTATGTCGCAAGTATCTGAAACTTAATCAATTGTTTCGCATGGATTTGAAGCTAAGACATCTAGATCGCATTGATTTGATGCTAAATCATTTGTTTAGCATGGATTAGAAGCTAACTTGTTTGCTTCGTCTGCATTTGAAGCTATATCACTTATATCGCAAGTATCTGAAGCTAAATCATGTGTTTGGCATGGATTTGTAGCTAAACCTTATACATCGCATTGATTTGCAGCTGAATCATGTGTTTCGCATGGATTTGAAGCTAACTCGTTCGTTTCGCCTGTATTTGAAGCTATATCACTTATATCGCAAGTATTTGAAGCTGAATATTTCGTTTCGCATGAATTTGAAGCTAAGCCTTCTACTTCGAATTTATTTGAAGATAAATCATGTGTTTCGCATGGATTTCAAGCTAACTCGTTTGTTTCGCATGGGTTTTGATGCTAAGCCTCCTAGAACGCACTGATTTGAAGCTAAATCATGTCTTTCGCATGGATTTGAAGCTAACTCGTTTTTCCGTCTGCATTTCAAGCTATATCATGTATATCACAAGTATTTGAAGCTGAATCTTTCGTTTCGCATGAATTTGAAGCTAAGCCTTCTACTTCGAACTTATTTGAAGATAAATCATGTGTTTCGCATGGATTTGAAGCTAACTCGTTCGTTTCGCATGCAGTTGTAGCTAAATAATGTATATCACAAGTATTTGTAGCTAAACCATTTTTTTCGTATGTATTTGAAGCAAAACCTTCTACTTAGTATTGATTTGCAGCTAACTCATTTGTTTCGCATGGAATTGAAGCTACCTCGTTTGTTCCTCCTGCTTTTGAAGCTATATCACTTATATCGCATGAATTTGAAACTGAACCTACTACATCGTATTGATTTGAAGCTAAATCATGTGTATCGCATGGATTTGAAGCTAAACCTTATACATCGCATTGATTTGAAACTGAATCATGTGTTTCGCATGGATTTGTAGCTAACTCGTTCGTTTTGCATCCAGTTGTAGCTAAATAATGTATATCAAAAGTATTTATAGCTAAACCATGTGTTTCGCATGGATTTGAAGCTAAGCCATCTACTTCGCATTGATTTGAAGCCAAATCATGTGTTTCGCGTGGATTTGAAGCTAACTCGTTTGTTTCGCCTGCATTTGTAGCTATTTCATATCTACCGCAAGTATTTGAAGCTAAATCATTCATTTCGCATGGATTTGAAGCTAACCCTTCTACTTTGCATCGATTTGATGCTAACTCGTTTGTTTCCCCTGCATTTGAAACTATATCACTTATGTCGCAAGTATCTGAAGCTAAATCATTTTTTTCACATTAATTTGAAGCTTAGCCTTCTACTTCGCATTGATTTGAAGCTAAATCACGTGTATCGCATGGATTTCGATGTTAACTCGTTTGATTCGTCGGCATTTGAAGCTATATCACTTATATCCCAAGTGTTTGAAGCTAAACCACTTGTTTCGCATAGATTAGATGCTAAACCTTATACATCGCATTGATTTGAAGCTAAATCATGTGTTTCGCATGGATTTAAAGCTAACTCGTTTGTTTCGAATGCAGTTGTAGCTAAATAATGTATATCACAAGTATTTGTAGCTAAACCATTTGTTTCGAATGGATTTGAAGCTAAGCCATCTACTTCGCATTGATTTGAAGCTAAATCATTTGTTTCGCATGGAATAGAAGCTACCCCGTTTGTTCCTCCAGCTTTTGAAGCTATATCATTTATATCGGAAGTATTTGAAGCTAAATCATATGTGTCGTATGTATTTGAACCTTCTACATCGCATTGATTTGAAGCTAAATCATTTGTTTCGCATGGATTTGAAGCTAAACCTTCTACATCGCATTGATTTGCAGCTGAATCATGTGTTTGGTATGGATTTGAAGCTAACTCTTTCGTTTCGCCTGTATTTGAAGCTAGATCACTTATATCGCAAGTATTTGAAACTAAACCATGTGTTTCGCTTGGATTTGAAGCTAAACCTTCTACATCTCATTGATTTGAAGCTAAATCGTGTGTTTCTCATGGATTTGAAGCTAACTCGTTCGTTTCGCCTGTATTTGAAGCTATATCACTTATATCGCAAGTATTTGAAGCTGAATCTTTCGTTTCGCATGAATTTGAAGCTAAGCCTTCTACTTCGAATTTATTTGAAGCTAAATCATGTGTTTCGCATGGATTTGAAGCTAACTCGTTTGTTTTGCATGGGTTTTGATGCTAAGCCTCCTACAAGGCACTGATTTGAAGCTGAATCATGTCTTTCGCATGGATTTGAAGCTAACTCGTTTTTTCTGTCTGCATTTGAAGCTATATCATGTATATCACAAGTATTTGAAGCTAAATCATTTGATTCGCATGGAATTGAAGCTACACCTTCTACATCGCATTGATTTGAAGCTAAATCATGTGTTTCGCATGGATTTGAAGCAAACTCGTTCGTTTCGCATGCAGTTGTAGCTAAATAATGTATATCACAAGTATTTGTAGCTAAACCATTTTTTTCGCATGGATTTGAAGCTAAACCTTCTACTTCGCATAGATTTGAAGCTAAACCTTCTACATTCTATTGATCTGAAGCTAAACCTTCTACCTCTTATTGATTTGAAGCTAAACCTTCTACATCGCATTGATTTGAAGCTAACTCGTTTTTTTCGCTTGCAGTTGAAGCTAAATCATGTCTTTCTCAAGTATTTGAAGATGAACCATTTGAATCGCATGGATTTGAACCTGATCCTTCTACTTCGCACTGATTTGCAGCTAAATAATGTGTTTCACATGGATTTGAAGCTAAACCTTCTACATCCCATGGATTTGAAGCTAAATCATGTGTTTGGCATGGATTTGAAGCTAAACCTTCTACATCGCATTGATTTGCAGCTGAATCATGTGGTTCGCATGCATTTGAAGCTAACTCGTTCCCTTCGCCTGTATTTGAAGCTATATCACCTATATCGCAAGTATTTGAAGCTGAATCTTTCGTTTCGCATTAATTTAAAGCTAAGCCTTGTACTTCGTATTGATGTGAAGCTAAATCACGTGTTTCGCATGGATTTGAAGCTAACTCGTTCGTTTCGCTTGCAGTTGAATCTATATCACTTATATCGCAACTATCTGATGCTAAATAATTTTTTCGGTTGGATTTGATGCTGTACCTTCTACATAGCTTTGATTTGAAGCTTAATCATGTGTTTCGAATGGACTTGTAGCTAATTCGTTTGTTTCGCATGCAGTTGTAGCTAAATAATGTATATCACAAGTATTTGTAGCTAAACCATTCGTTTCGTTTCGCCTGCATTTGTAGCTATATCACTTATGTCGCAAGTATCTGAAACTTAATCAATTGTTTCGCATGGATTTGAAGCTAAGACATCTAGATCGCATTGATTTGATGCTAAATCATTTGTTTAGCATGGATTAGAAGCTAACTTGTTTGCTTCGTCTGCATTTGAAGCTATATCACTTATATCGCAAGTATCTGAAGCTAAATCATGTGTTTGGCATGGATTTGTAGCTAAACCTTATACATCGCATTGATTTGCAGCTGAATCATGTGTTTCGCATGGATTTGAAGCTAACTCGTTCGTTTCGCCTGTATTTGAAGCTATATCACTTATATCGCAAGTATTTGAAGCTGAATCTTTCGTTTCGCATGAATTTGAAGCTAAGCCTTCTACTTCGAATTTATTTGAAGATAAATCATGTGTTTCGCATGGATTTGAAGCTAACTCGTTTGTTTCGCGTGGGTTTTGATGCTAAGCCTCCTAGAACGTACTGATTTGAAGCTAAATCATGTCTTTCGCATGGATTTGAAGCTAACTCGTTTTTCCGTCTGCATTTCAAGCTATATCATGTATATCACAAGTATTTGAAGCTAAATCATTTGATTCGCATGGATTTGAAGCTATACCTTCTACATTGCATTGGTTTGAATCTAAATCATGAGTTTCGCATGGACTTGAAGCTAACTCGTTTGTTTCGCATGCAGTTGTAGCTAAATAATGTATATCACAAGTATTTGTAGCTAAACCATTTGTTTCGCATGGATTTGAAGCTAAGCCATCTACTTCGCGTTGATTTGAAGCTAAATCATTTGTTTCGCATGGAATTGAAGCTACCTCGTTTGTTCCTCCAGCTTTTGAAGCTATATCATTTATATCGGAAGTATTTGAATCTAAATCATATGTGTCGTATGTATTTGAAGCTAAACCTTATTCGTAGCATTGATTTGAAGCTAAATCATGTGTTCCGCATGGATTTGTAGCTAACTCGTTCGTTTTGCATCCAGTTGTAGCTAAATAATGTATATCACAAGTATTTATAGCTAACCCATTTGTTTCGCATGGATTTGAAGCTGACTCGTTCGTTTCGCCTGCATTTGAAGCTATATCACTTATATCGCAAGTATTTGAAGCTGAATCTTTCGTTTCGCATGAATTTGAAGCTAAGCCTTCTACTTCGAATTCATTTGAAGATAAATCATGTGTTTCGCATGGATTTGAAGCTAACTCGTTTGTTTCGCATGGGTTTTGATGCTAAGCCTCCTAGAACGCACTGATTTGAAGCTAAATCATGTCTTTCGCATGGATTTGAAGCTAACTCATTTTTCCGTCTGCATTTGCAGCTATATCATGTATATCACAAGTATTTGAAGCTAAATCATTTGATTCGCATGGATTTGAAGCTATACCTTCTACATTGCATTGGTTTGAATCTAAATCATGAGTTTCGCATGGACTTGAAGCTAACTCGTTTGTTTCGCATGCAGTTGTAGCTAAATAATGTATATCACAAGTATTTATAGCTAATCCATGTGTTTCGCATGGATTTGAAGCTAAACCTTCTACATCGCATTGATTTGAAACTAAACCTTCTACATTCTATTGATCTGAAGCTAAACCTTCTACCTCTTATTGATTTGAAGCTAAACCTTTTACATCGCATTGATTTGAAGCTAAATCGAGTGTTTCGCATGGATTTGAAGCTAACTCGTTTGTTTCGCATGCAGTTGTAGCTAAATAATGTATATCACAAGTATTTGTAGCTAAACCATTTGTTTCGCATGGATTTGAAGCTAAACCTTCTACTTCGTATTGATTTGCAGCTGAATCATTTGTTTCGCATGGATTTGCAGCTAACTCGTTTGTTTCGCATGCAGTTATATCTAAATAAAGTATATCACAAGTATTTGTAGCTAAACCGTTTGTTTCGCATGGATTTGAAGCTAAGCCATCTACTTCGCATTGATTTGAAGCTAAATCATTTGTTTCGCATGGAATTGAAGTTACCTCGTTTGTTCCTCCAGCTTTTGAAGCTATATCATTTATATCGGAAGTATTTGAAGCTGAACCTTCTACATCGAATTGATTTGAAGCTAAATCTAGTGTATCGCATGGATTTGAAGCTAACTCGTTCGTTTTGCATCCAGTTGTAGCTAAATAATGTATATCACAAGTATTTATAGCTAAACCATTTGTTTCGCATGGATTTGAAGCTAAACCTTCTACATCGCATTGATTTGAAACTAAACCTTCTACATTCTATTGATCTGAAGCTAAACCTTCTACCTCTTATTGGTTTGAAGCTAAACCTTCTACATCGCATTGATTTGAAGCTAAATCGAGTGTTTCGCATGGATTTGAAGCTAACTTTTTTTTTCGCATGCAGTTGTAGCTAAATAATGTATATCACAAGTATTTGTAGCTAAACCATTTGTTTCGCATGGATTTGAAGCTAAACCTTCTACTTCGTATTGATTTGCAGCTGAATCATTTGTTTCGCATGGATTTGCAGCTAACTCGTTTGTTTCGCATGCAGTTATAGCTAAATAAAGTATATCACAAGTATTTGTAGCTAAACCGTTTGTTTCGCATGGATTTGAAGCTAAGCCATCTACTTCGCATTGATTTGAAGCTAAATCATTTGTTTCGCATGGAATTGAAGTTACCTCGTTTGTTCCTCCAGCTTTTGAAGCTATATCATTTATATCGGAAGTATTTGAAGCTAAATCATATCTGTCGTATGTATTTGATGCTGAACCTTCTACATCGCATTGATTTGAAGCTAAATCTAGTGTATCGCATTGATTTGAAGCTAAATCTAGTGTATCGCATGGATTTGAAGCTAAACCTTCTACATCGCATTGATTTGCAGCTAAATCATGTGTTTCGCATGGATTTGAAGCTAACTCGTTTGTTTCGCATGCAGTTGAAGCTAAATCATGTCTTTCACAAGAATTTGAAGATGAAACCATTTGAATCGCATGGATTTGAACCTGAGCCTTCTACATCGCACTGATTTGCAGCTAAATAATATGTTTCGCATGGATTTGAAGCTAAACCTTCTACATACCATGGATTTGAAGCTAAATCATGTGTTTGGCATGGATTTGAAACTAAACCTTCTACATCGCATTGATTTGAAGCTGAATCTTTCGTTTCGCATGAATTTGAAGCTAAGCCTTCTACTTCGAATTTATTTGAAGATAAATCATGTGTTTCGCATGGATTTCAAGCTAACTCGTTTGTTTCGCATGGGTTTTGATGCTAAGCCTCCTAGAACGCACTGATTTGAAGCTAAATCATGTCTTTCGCATGGATTTGAAGCTAACTCGTTTTTCCGTCTGCATTTCAAGCTATATCATGTATATCACAAGTATTTGAAGCTGAATCTTTCGTTTCGCATGAATTTGAAGCTAAGCCTTCTACTTCGAACTTATTTGAAGATAAATCATGTGTTTCGCATGGATTTGAAGCTAACTCGTTCGTTTCGCATGCAGTTGTAGCTAAATAATGTATATCACAAGTATTTGTAGCTAAACCATTTTTTTCGTATGTATTTGAAGCAAAACCTTCTACTTCGTATTGATTTGCAGCTAACTCATTTGTTTCGCATGGAATTGAAGCTACCTCGTTTGTTCCTCCTGCTTTTGAAGCTATATCACTTATATCGCATGAATTTGAAACTGAACCTACTACATCGTATTGATTTGAAGCTAAATCATGTGTATCGCATGGATTTGAAGCTAAACCTTATACATCGCATTGATTTGAAACTGAATCATGTGTTTCGCATGGATTTGTAGCTAACTCGTTCGTTTTGCATCCAGTTGTAGCTAAATAATGTATATCAAAAGTATTTATAGCTAAACCATGTGTTTCGCATGGATTTGAAGCTAAGCCATCTACTTCGCATTGATTTGAAGCCAAATCATGTGTTTCGCGTGGATTTGAAGCTAACTCGTTTGTTTCGCCTGCATTTGTAGCTATTTCATATCTACCGCAAGTATTTGAAGCTAAATCATTCATTTCGCATGGATTTGAAGCTAACCCTTCTACTTTGCATCGATTTGATGCTAACTCGTTTGTTTCCCCTGCATTTGAAACTATATCACTTATGTCGCAAGTATCTGAAGCTAAATCATTTTTTTCACATTAATTTGAAGCTTAGCCTTCTACTTCGCATTGATTTGAAGCTAAATCACGTGTATCGCATGGATTTCGATGTTAACTCGTTTGATTCGTCGGCATTTGAAGCTATATCACTTATATCCCAAGTGTTTGAAGCTAAACCACTTGTTTCGCATAGATTAGATGCTAAACCTTATACATCGCATTGATTTGAAGCTAAATCATGTGTTTCGCATGGATTTAAAGCTAACTCGTTTGTTTCGAATGCAGTTGTAGCTAAATAATGTATATCACAAGTATTTGTAGCTAAACCATTTGTTTCGAATGGATTTGAAGCTAAGCCATCTACTTCGCATTGATTTGAAGCTAAATCATTTGTTTCGCATGGAATAGAAGCTACCCCGTTTGTTCCTCCAGCTTTTGAAGCTATATCATTTATATCGGAAGTATTTGAAGCTAAATCATATGTGTCGTATGTATTTGAACCTTCTACATCGCATTGATTTGAAGCTAAATCATTTGTTTCGCATGGATTTGAAGCTAAACCTTCTACATCGCATTGATTTGCAGCTGAATCATGTGTTTGGTATGGATTTGAAGCTAACTCTTTCGTTTCGCCTGTATTTGAAGCTAGATCACTTATATCGCAAGTATTTGAAACTAAACCATGTGTTTCGCTTGGATTTGAAGCTAAACCTTCTACATCTCATTGATTTGAAGCTAAATCGTGTGTTTCTCATGGATTTGAAGCTAACTCGTTCGTTTCGCCTGTATTTGAAGCTATATCACTTATATCGCAAGTATTTGAAGCTGAATCTTTCGTTTCGCATGAATTTGAAGCTAAGCCTTCTACTTCGAATTTATTTGAAGCTAAATCATGTGTTTCGCATGGATTTGAAGCTAACTCGTTTGTTTTGCATGGGTTTTGATGCTAAGCCTCCTACAAGGCACTGATTTGAAGCTGAATCATGTCTTTCGCATGGATTTGAAGCTAACTCGTTTTTTCTGTCTGCATTTGAAGCTATATCATGTATATCACAAGTATTTGAAGCTAAATCATTTGATTCGCATGGAATTGAAGCTACACCTTCTACATCGCATTGATTTGAAGCTAAATCATGTGTTTCGCATGGATTTGAAGCAAACTCGTTCGTTTCGCATGCAGTTGTAGCTAAATAATGTATATCACAAGTATTTGTAGCTAAACCATTTTTTTCGCATGGATTTGAAGCTAAACCTTCTACTTCGCATAGATTTGAAGCTAAACCTTCTACATTCTATTGATCTGAAGCTAAACCTTCTACCTCTTATTGATTTGAAGCTAAACCTTCTACATCGCATTGATTTGAAGCTAACTCGTTTTTTTCGCTTGCAGTTGAAGCTAAATCATGTCTTTCTCAAGTATTTGACGATGAACCATTTGAATCGCATGGATTTGAACCTGATCCTTCTACTTCGCACTGATTTGCAGCTAAATAATGTGTTTCACATGGATTTGAAGCTAAACCTTCTACATCCCATGGATTTGAAGCTAAATCATGTGTTTGGCATGGATTTGAAGCTAAACCTTCTACATCGCATTGATTTGCAGCTGAATCATGTGGTTCGCATGCATTTGAAGCTAACTCGTTCCCTTCGCCTGTATTTGAAGCTATATCACCTATATCGCAAGTATTTGAAGCTGAATCTTTCGTTTCGCATTAATTTAAAGCTAAGCCTTGTACTTCGTATTGATGTGAAGCTAAATCACGTGTTTCGCATGGATTTGAAGCTAACTCGTTCGTTTCGCTTGCAGTTGAATCTATATCACTTATATCGCAACTATCTGATGCTAAATAATTTTTTCGGTTGGATTTGATGCTGTACCTTCTACATAGCTTTGATTTGAAGCTTAATCATGTGTTTCGAATGGACTTGTAGCTAATTCGTTTGTTTCGCATGCAGTTGTAGCTAAATAATGTATATCACAAGTATTTGTAGCTAAACCATTCGTTTCGTTTCGCCTGCATTTGTAGCTATATCACTTATGTCGCAAGTATCTGAAACTTAATCAATTGTTTCGCATGGATTTGAAGCTAAGACATCTAGATCGCATTGATTTGATGCTAAATCATTTGTTTAGCATGGATTAGAAGCTAACTTGTTTGCTTCGTCTGCATTTGAAGCTATATCACTTATATCGCAAGTATCTGAAGCTAAATCATGTGTTTGGCATGGATTTGTAGCTAAACCTTATACATCGCATTGATTTGCAGCTGAATCATGTGTTTCGCATGGATTTGAAGCTAACTCGTTCGTTTCGCCTGTATTTGAAGCTATATCACTTATATCGCAAGTATTTGAAGCTGAATCTTTCGTTTCGCATGAATTTGAAGCTAAGCCTTCTACTTCGAATTTATTTGAAGATAAATCATGTGTTTCGCATGGATTTGAAGCTAACTCGTTTGTTTCGCGTGGGTTTTGATGCTAAGCCTCCTAGAACGCACTGATTTGAAGCTAAATCATGTCTTTCGCATGGATTTGAAGCTAACTCGTTTTTCCGTCTGCATTTCAAGCTATATCATGTATATCACAAGTATTTGAAGCTAAATCATTTGATTCGCATGGATTTGAAGCTATACCTTCTACATTGCATTGGTTTGAATCTAAATCATGAGTTTCGCATGGACTTGAAGCTAACTCGTTTGTTTCGCATGCAGTTGTAGCTAAATAATGTATATCACAAGTATTTGTAGCTAAACCATTTGTTTCGCATGGATTTGAAGCTAAGCCATCTACTTCGCGTTGATTTGAAGCTAAATCATTTGTTTCGCATGGAATTGAAGCTACCTCGTTTGTTCCTCCAGCTTTTGAAGCTATATCATTTATATCGGAAGTATTTGAATCTAAATCATATGTGTCGTATGTATTTGAAGCTAAACCTTATTCGTAGCATTGATTTGAAGCTAAATCATGTGTTCCGCATGGATTTGTAGCTAACTCGTTCGTTTTGCATCCAGTTGTAGCTAAATAATGTATATCACAAGTATTTATAGCTAACCCATTTGTTTCGCATGGATTTGAAGCTGACTCGTTCGTTTCGCCTGCATTTGAAGCTATATCACTTATATCGCAAGTATTTGAAGCTGAATCTTTCGTTTCGCATGAATTTGAAGCTAAGCCTTCTACTTCGAATTCATTTGAAGATAAATCATGTGTTTCGCATGGATTTGAAGCTAACTCGTTTGTTTCGCATGGGTTTTGATGCTAAGCCTCCTAGAACGCACTGATTTGAAGCTAAATCATGTCTTTCGCATGGATTTGAAGCTAACTCATTTTTCCGTCTGCATTTGCAGCTATATCATGTATATCACAAGTATTTGAAGCTAAATCATTTGATTCGCATGGATTTGAAGCTATACCTTCTACATTGCATTGGTTTGAATCTAAATCATGAGTTTCGCATGGACTTGAAGCTAACTCGTTTGTTTCGCATGCAGTTGTAGCTAAATAATGTATATCACAAGTATTTATAGCTAATCCATGTGTTTCGCATGGATTTGAAGCTAAACCTTCTACATCGCATTGATTTGAAACTAAACCTTCTACATTCTATTGATCTGAAGCTAAACCTTCTACCTCTTATTGATTTGAAGCTAAACCTTTTACATCGCATTGATTTGAAGCTAAATCGAGTGTTTCGCATGGATTTGAAGCTAACTCGTTTGTTTCGCATGCAGTTGTAGCTAAATAATGTATATCACAAGTATTTGTAGCTAAACCATTTGTTTCGCATGGATTTGAAGCTAAACCTTCTACTTCGTATTGATTTGCAGCTGAATCATTTGTTTCGCATGGATTTGCAGCTAACTCGTTTGTTTCGCATGCAGTTATATCTAAATAAAGTATATCACAAGTATTTGTAGCTAAACCGTTTGTTTCGCATGGATTTGAAGCTAAGCCATCTACTTCGCATTGATTTGAAGCTAAATCATTTGTTTCGCATGGAATTGAAGTTACCTCGTTTGTTCCTCCAGCTTTTGAAGCTATATCATTTATATCGGAAGTATTTGAAGCTGAACCTTCTACATCGAATTGATTTGAAGCTAAATCTAGTGTATCGCATGGATTTGAAGCTAACTCGTTCGTTTTGCATCCAGTTGTAGCTAAATAATGTATATCACAAGTATTTATAGCTAAACCATTTGTTTCGCATGGATTTGAAGCTAAACCTTCTACATCGCATTGATTTGAAACTAAACCTTCTACATTCTATTGATCTGAAGCTAAACCTTCTACCTCTTATTGGTTTGAAGCTAAACCTTCTACATCGCATTGATTTGAAGCTAAATCGAGTGTTTCGCATGGATTTGAAGCTAACTCGTTTGTTTCGCATGCAGTTGTAGCTTAATAATGTACATCACAAGTGTTTGTAGCTATACCATTTGTTTCGCATGGATTTGAAGCTAAACCTTCTACATCGCATTGATTTGGAACTAAACCTTCTACATTCGATTGATCTGAAGCTAAACCTTCTACCTCTTATTGGTTTGAAGCTAAACCTTCTACATCGCATTGATTTGAAGCTAAATCGAGTGTTTCGCATGGATTTGAAGCTAACTTTTTTTTTCGCATGCAGTTGTAGCTAAATAATGTATATCACAAGTATTTGTAGCTAAACCATTTGTTTCGCATGGATTTGAAGCTAAACCTTCTACTTCGTATTGATTTGCAGCTGAATCATTTGTTTCGCATGGATTTGCAGCTAACTCGTTTGTTTCGCATGCAGTTATAGCTAAATAAAGTATATCACAAGTATTTGTAGCTAAACCGTTTGTTTCGCATGGATTTGAAGCTAAGCCATCTACTTCGCATTGATTTGAAGCTAAATCATTTGTTTCGCATGGAATTGAAGTTACCTCGTTTGTTCCTCCAGCTTTTGAAGCTATATCATTTATATCGGAAGTATTTGAAGCTAAATCATATCTGTCGTATGTATTTGATGCTGAACCTTCTACATCGCATTGATTTGAAGCTAAATCTAGTGTATCGCATGGATTTGAAGCTAAACCTTCTACATCGCATTGATTTGCAGCTAAATCATGTGTTTCGCATGGATTTGAAGCTAACTCGTTTGTTTCGCATGCAGTTGAAGCTAAATCATGTCTTTCACAAGAATTTGAAGATGAAACCATTTGAATCGCATGGATTTGAACCTGAGCCTTCTACATCGCACTGATTTGCAGCTAAATAATATGTTTCGCATGGATTTGAAGCTAAACCTTCTACATACCATGGATTTGAAGCTAAATCATGTGTTTGGCATGGATTTGAAACTAAACCTTCTACATCGCATTGATTTGAAGCTGAATCTTTCGTTTCGCATGAATTTGAAGCTAAGCCTTCTACTTCGAATTTATTTGAAGCTAAATCATGTGTTTCGCATGGATTTGAAGCTAACTCGTTTGTTTCGCATGGGTTTTGATGCTAAGCCTCCTAGAACGCACTGATTTGAAGCTAAATCATGACTTTCGCATGGATTTGAAGCTAACTCGTTTTTTCCGTCTGCATTTGAAGCTATATCATGTATATCAGAAGTTTTTTGAAGCTAAATCATTTGATTCGCATGGATTTGAAGCTAAGCCTTCTACTTCGAATTTATTTGAAGATAAATCATGTGTTTCGCATGGATTTGAAGCTAACTCGTTCGTTTCGCATGCAGTTGTAGCTAAATAATGTATATCACAAGTATTTGTAGCTAAACCATTTTTTTCGTATGGATTTGAAGCAAAACCTTCTACTTCGTATTGATTTGCAGCTAAATCATTTGTTTCGCATGGAATTGAAGCTACCTCGTTTGTTCCTCCTGCTTTTGAAGCTATATCACTTATATCGCATGAATTTGAAGCTGAACCTACTACATCGTATTGATTTGAAGCTAAATCATGTGTATCGCATGGATTTGAAGCTAAACCTTATACATCGCATTGATTTGAAACTGAATCATGTGTTTCGCATGGATTTGTAGCTAACTCGTTCGTTTTGCATCCAGTTGTGGCTAAATAATGTATATCAAAAGTATTTATAGCTAAACCATTTGTTTCGCATGGATTTGAAGCTAAACCTTATACATCGCATTGATTTGAAGCTAAATCGAGTGTTTCGCATGGATTTGAAGCTAACTCGTTTGTTTCGCATGCAGTTGTAGCTAAATAATGTATATCACAAGTATTTGTAGCTATACCATTTGTCTCGCATGGATTTGAAGCTAAACCTTCTACATTGCATTGATTTGAAACTAAACCTTCTACATTCTATTGATCTGAAGCTAAACCTTCTACCTCTTATTGGTTTGAAGCTAAACCTTCTACATCGCATTGATTTGAAGCTAAATCTAGTGTATCGCATGGATTTGAAGCTAACTCGTTCGTTTTGCATCCAGTTGTAGCTAAATGATGTATATCACAAGTATTTATAGCTAAACCATTTGTTTCGCATGGATTTGAAGCTAAACCTTCTACATCGCATTGATTTGAAACTAAACCTTCTACATTCTATTGATCTGAAGCTAAACCTTCTACCTCTTATTGGTTTGAAGCTAAACCTTCTACATCGCATTGATTTGAAGCTAAATCGAGTGTTTCGCATGGATTTGAAGCTAACTCGTTTGTTTCGCATGCAGTTGTAGCTAAATAATGTATATCACAAGTATTTGTAGCTATACCATTTGTTTCGCATGGATTTGAAGCTAAACCTTCTACATCGCATTGATTTGAAACTAAACCTTCTAGATTCTATTGATCTGAAGCTAAACCTTCTACCTCTTATTGGTTTGAAGCTAAACCTTCTACATCGCATTGATTTGAAGCTAAATCGAGTGTTTCGCATGGATTTGAAGCTAACTCGTTTGTTTCGCATGCAGTTGTAGCTAAATAATGTATATCACAAGTATTTGTAGCTATACCATTTGTTTCGCATGGATTTGAAGCTATACCTTCTACATCGCATTGATTTGAAGCTAAACCTTCTACATTCTATTGATCTGAAGCTAAACCATCTACCCCTTATTGATTTGAAGCTAAACCTTCTACTTCGTATTGATTTGCAGCTAAATCATTTGTTTCGCATGGAATTGAAGCTACCTCGTTTGTTCCTCCTACTTTTGAAGCTATATCACTTATATCGCGTGGATTTGAAGCTAAACCTTCTACATCGCATAGATTTGAAGCTAAATCTTGTGTATCGCATGGATTTGAAGCTAACTCGTTCGTTGCGCATGCAGTTAAATCTATATAACGTATATCACAAGTATTTGAAGCTAAACCATTTGTTTCGCATGGTTTTGAAGCTAAGCCTTCTACTTGGCATTAATTGGAAGTTAAATCACGTGTTTTGCATGGATTTGAAGCTAAACCTTCTACATCGCATTGATTTTAAACTAAATCATGTGTTTCGCATTGATTTGAAGCTAAACCTTCTACATCCCATGGATTTGAAGCTAAATCATGTGTTTGGCATGGATTTGAAGCTAAGACCACTACTTCGCATTGATTTGAAGCTAAATCATTTGTTTTGCATGGAATTGAAGCTACCTCGTTTGTTCCTTCTGCTTTTGAAGCTATATCACTTATATCCCAAGTATTTGAAGCTAAACCATGTGTTTCGCTTGGATTTGAAGCTAAACCTTCTACATCGCATTGATTTGAAGCTAAATCGTGTGTTTCTCATGGATTTGGAGCTAACTCGTTTGTTTCGCATGCAGTTGAAGCTAAATAATGTATATCACAAGTATTTGCAGCTCAACCATTTGTTTCGCATGGATTTGAAGCTAAACATTCTACATCGCATTGATTTGCTGCTAAATCATGTGTTTCGCATGGATTTGAAGCTAAACATTCTACATCGCATTGATTTGCTGCTAAATCATGTGTTTCGCATGTCTTTGAAGCTGGCTCGTTTGTTGCGCATGCAGTTGAATCTAAATAACGTATAACACAAGTATTTGTAGCTAAACAATTTGTTTCGCATGGATTTGAATCTAAACCGTGTACTTCGAATTGATTTGAAGGTAAATCATGTGTTATGCATGGATTTGAAGCTAAACTTTCTAAATCGCATTGATTTGCAGCTAAATCATTTGTTTCGCATGGATTTGAAGCTATCTCGTTTGTTTCGCCTGCATTTGAAGCTATATCACTTGCATCGCAAGTATCTGAAGCTAAATCATTTTTTCCGCATGGATTTGATGGTAAACCTTCTACATAGCATTGATTTGAAGCTGAAGCATGTGTTTTGCATCGATTTGAAGCTAACTCGTTTGTTTTCCCTGCTGTTGAAACTATATCACTTATGTCGCAAGTATCTAAACCTAAATCACTTGATTCGCATGGATTTGTAGCTAATTCTTCTACTTCGCATTGAATTGAAGCTAAATCATGTGTATCGCATGGATTTTCAAGCTAACTCGTTTGATTCGTCTGCATTTGAAGCTATATTGCTTATATCCCAAGTGTTTCAAGCTAAATCATTTGTTTCGCATGGTTTTGAAATTATACCTTCTACATCGCATTGATTCGAAACTAAATCACGTGTTTCGCATGGATTTGAAGCTAACTCATTTGACTCTCCTGCATTTGAAGCTATATCACTTATATCGCAAGTATCTGAAGAAAAATCATTGGTTTCGGGGGGATATGAAGCTAAACCTTCTACATCGCATTGATTTAAGCGAAATCATGTGTTTCGCATGCATTTGAAGCTAACTCGTTTGTTCCGCATGCAGTTGAAGATAAATCATGTTTATCAAAAGTATCTTATTCTAAACTACTTGTTTCGCAAGAATATGAAGCTTAACCATGTGCTTATCATGAATTTGAAGCTAAATCATGTGTTTCGCGTGGATTTGACGCTAACTCGTTTGTTTCGCCTGCATTTGTAGCTATTTCATATCTACCGCAAGTATTTGAAGCTAAATCATTCATTTCGCATGGATTTGAAGCTAACCCTTCTACTTTGCATCGATTTGAAGCTAACTCGTTTGTTTCCCCTGCATTTGAAACTATATCACTTATGTCGCAAGTATCTGAAGCTAAATCATTTTTTTCACATTAATTTGAAGCTTAGCCTTCTACTTCGCATTGATTTGAAGCTAAATCACGTGTATCGCATGGATTTCAATGTTAACTCGTTTGATTCGTCGGCATTTGAAGCTATATCACTTATATCCCAAGTATTTGAAGCTAAACCATCTGTTTTCGCATAGATTTGATGCTAAACCTTCTACATCGCATTGATTTGAAGCTAAATCATGTGTTTCGCATGGATTTGAAGCTAACTCGTTTGTTTCGCATGCAGTTGTAGCTAAATAATATATATCACAAGTATTTGTAGCTCAACCATTTGTTTCGCATGGATTTGAAGCTAAACATTCTACATCGCATTGATTTGCTGCTAAATCATGTGTTTCGCATGTCTTTGAAGCTGGCTCGTTTGTTGCGCATGCAGTTGAATCTAAATAACGTATAACACAAGTATTTGTAGCTAAACAATTTGTTTCGCATGGATTTGAATCTAAGCCGTGTACTTCGAATTGATTTGAAGGTAAATCATGTGTTATGCATGGATTTGAAGCTAAACTTTCTAAATCGCATTGATTTGCAGCTAAATCATTTGTTTCGCATGGATTTGAAGCTAACTCGTTTAATTAGTCTGCATTTGAAGCTATATCACTTATACCCAAAGTATTTTAAGCCAAATCATTTGTATCGCATGTATTTGAAGCTAAACCTTCTACTTCGTATTGATTTGAAGCTAAACCATTTGTTTCGCATGGTTTTGAAGCTAAGCCTTCTACTTGGCATTAATTGGAAGTAAAATCACGTGTTTTGCATGGATTTGAAGCTAAACCTTCTACATCGCATTGATTTGAAGCTAAATCATGTGTTTCGCATTGATTTGAAGCTAACTCGTTTGTTTCGCATGCTGTTGAAGCTAAATCATGTCTTTCACAAGTATTTGAAGATGAACCATTTTAATCGCATTGATTTGAACACGAGCCTTCTACTCCGCACTGTTTGGCAGCTAAATAATGTCTTTCGCATGGATTTGAAGCTAAACCTTCTACATCCCATGGATTTGAAGCTAAACCTTCTACATCCCATGGATTTGAAGCTAAATCATGTGTTTGGCATGGATTTGAAGCTAAGCCTACTACTTCGCGTTGATTTGAAGCTAAATCATTTGTTTCGCATGGAATTGAAGCTACCTCGTTTGTTCCTTCTGCTTTTGAAGCTATATCACTTATATCGCAAGTATTTGAAGCTAAACCATTTGTTTCGCATGTATTTGAGGCTAAACCTTCTACATCGCATTGATTTGAAGCTAAATCTTGTGTATCGCATGGATTTGAAGCTAACTCGTTCGTTGCACATGCAGCTAAATCTATATAACGTATATCACAAGTATTTGAAGCTAAACCATATGTTTCGCATGGATTTGAAGCTAACCCTTCTACTTTGCATCGATTTGAAGCTAACTCGTTTGTTTACCCTGCATTTGAAACTATATCACTTATGTCGCAAGTATCTGAAGCTAAATCATTTTTTTCACATTAATTTGAAGCTTAGCCTTCTATTTCGCATTGATTTGAAGCTAAATCACGTGTATCGCATGGATTTCAATGTTAACTCGTTTGATTCGTCGGCATTTGAAGCTATATCACTTATATCCCAAGTATTTGAAGCTAAACCATCTGTTTCGCATAGATTTGATGCTAAACCTTCTACATCGCATTGATTTGAAGGTAAATCATGTGTTTCGCATGGATTTGAAGCTAACTCGTTTGTTTCGCATGCAGTTGTAGCTTAATAATGTATATCACAAGTATTTGTAGCTCAACCATTTGTTTCGCATGGATTTGAAGCTAAACATTCTACATCTCATTGATTTGCTGCTAAATCATGTGTTTCGCATGTCTTTGAAGCTGGCTCGTTTGTTGCGCATGCAGTTGAATCTAAATAACGTATAACACAAGTATTTGTAGCTAAACAATTTGTTTCGCATGGATTTGAATCTAAGCCGTGTACTTCAAATTGATTTGAAGGTAAATCATGTGTTATGCATGGATTTGAAGCTAAACTTTCAAAATCGCATTGATTTGCAGCTAAATCATTTGTTTCGCATGGATTTGAAGCTAACTCGTTTAATTAGTCTGCATTTGAAGCTATATCACTTATACCCAAAGTATTTTAAGCCAAATCATTTGTATCGCATGTATTTGAAGCTAAACCTTCTACTTCGTATTGATTTGAAGCTAAACCATTTGTTTCGCATGGTTTTGAAGCTAAGCCTTCTACTTGGCATTAATTGGAAGTTAAATCACGTGTTTTGCATGGATTTGAAGCTAACCTTCTACATCGCATTGATTTGAAGCTAAATCATGTGTTTCGCATTGATTTGAAGCTAACTCGTTTGTTTCGCATGCTGTTGAAGCTAAATCATGTCTTTCACAAGTATTTGAAGATGAACCATTTTTATCGCATTGATTTGAACACGAGCCTTCTACTCCGCACTGTTTGGCAGCTAAATAATGTCTTTCGCATGGATTTGAAGCTAAACCTTCTGCATCCCATGGATTTGAAGCTAAACCTTCTACATCCCATGGATTTGAAGCTAAATCATGTGTTTGGCATGGATTTGAAGCTAAGCCTACTACTTCGCGTTGATTTGAAGCTAAATCATTTGTTTCGCATGGAATTGAAGCTACCTCGTTTGTTCCTTCTGCTTTTGAAGCTATATCACTTATATCGCAAGTATTTGAAGCTAAACCATGTGTTTCGCTTGGATTTGAAGCTAAACCTTCTACATCGCATTGATTTGAAGCTAAATCGTGTGTTTCTCATGGATTTGGAGCTAACTCGTTTGTTTCGCATGCAGTTGAAGCTAAATAATGTATATCACAAGTATTTGCAGCTCAACCATTTGTTTCGCATGGATTTGAAGCTAAACATTATACATCGCATTGATTTGCTGCTAAATCATGTGTTTCGCATGTCTTTGAAGCTGGCTCGTTTGTTGCGCATGCAGTTGAATCTAAATAACGTATAACACAAGTATTTGTAGCTAAACAATTTGTTTCGCATGGATTTGAATCTAAGCCGTGTACTTCGAATTGATTTGAAGGTAAATCATGTGTTATGCATGGATTTGAAGCTAAACTTTCTAAATCGCATTGATTTGCAGCTAAATCATTTGTTTCGCATGGATTTGAAGCTATCTCGTTTGTTTCGCCTGCATTTGAAGCTATATCACTTGCATCGCAAGTATCTGAAGCTAAATCATTTGTTCCGCATGGATTTGATGCTAAACCTTCTACATAGCATTGATTTGAAGCTGAAGCATGTGTTTTGCATCGATTTGAAGCTAACTCGTTTGTTTTCCCTGCTGTTGAAACTATATCACTTATGTCGCAAGTATCTAAACCTAAATCACTTGATTCGCATGGATTTGTAGCTAATTCTTCTACTTCGCATTGAATTGAAGCTAAATCATGTGTATCGCATGGATTTTCAAGCTAACTCGTTTGATTCGTCTGCATTTGAAGCTATATTGCTTATATCCCAAGTGTTTCAAGCTAAATCATTTGTTTCGCATGGTTTTGAAATTATACCTTCTACATCGCATTGATTCGAAACTAAATCACGTGTTTCGCATGGATTTGAAGCTAACTCATTTGACTCTCCTGCATTTGAAGCTATATCACTTATATCGCAAGTATCTGAAGAAAAATCATTGGTTTCGGGGGGATATGAAGCTAAACCTTCTACATCGCATTGATTTAAGCGAAATCATGTGTTTCGCATGCATTTGAAGCTAACTCGTTTGTTCCGCATGCAGTTGAAGATAAATCATGTTTATCAAAAGTATCTTATTCTACACTACTTGTTTCGCAAGAATATGAAGCTTAACCATGTGCTTATCACGAATTTGAAGCTAAATCATGTGTTTCGCGTGGATTTGAAGCTAACTCGTTTGTTTCGCCTGCATTTGTAGCTATTTCATATCTACCGCAAGTATTTGAAGCTAAATCATTCATTTCGCATGGATTTGAAGCTAACCCTTCTACTTTGCATCGATTTGAAGCTAACTCGTTCGTTTCCCCTGCATTTGAAACTATATCACTTATGTCGCAAGTATCTGAAGCTAAATCATTTTTTTCACATTAATTTGAAGCTTAGCCTTCTACTTCGCATTGATTTGAAGCTAAATCACGTGTATCGCATGGATTTCAATGTTAACTCGTTTGATTCGTCGGCATTTGAAGCTATATCACTTATATCCCAAGTATTTGAAGCTAAACCATCTGTTTCGCATAGATTTGATGCTAAACCTTCTACATCGCATTGATTTGAAGCTAAATCATGTGTTTCGCATGGATTTGAAGCTAACTCGTTTGTTTCGCATGCAGTTGTAGCTAAATAATGTATATCACAAGTATTTGTAGATCAACCATTTGTTTCGCATGGATTTGAAGCTAAACATTCTACATCGCATTGATTTGCTGCTAAATCATGTGTTTCGCATGTCTTTGAAGCTGGCTCGTTTGTTGCGCATGCAGTTGAATCTAAATAACGTATAACACAAGTATTTGTAGCTAAACAATTTGTTTCGCATGGATTTGAATCTAAGCCGTGTACTTCGAATTGATTTGAAGGTAAATCATGTGTTATGCATGGATTTGAAGCTAAACTTTCTAAATCGCATTGATTTGCAGCTAAATCATTTGTTTCGCATGGATTTGAAGCTAACTCGTTTAATTAGTCTGCATTTGAAGCTATATCACTTATACCCAAAGTATTTTAAGCCAAATCATTTGTATCGCATGTATTTGAAGCTAAACCTTCTACTTCGTATTGATTTGAAGCTAAACCATTTGTTTCGCATTGATTTGAAGCTAACTCGTTTGTTTCGCATGCTGTTGAAGCTAAATCATATCTTTCACAAGTATTGAAGATGAACCATTTTAATCGCATTGATTTGAACACGAGCCTTCTACTCCGCACTGTTTGGCAGCTAAATAATGTCTTTCGCATGGATATTTGCAAGCTAAACCTTCTACATCCCATGGATTTGAAGCTAAATCATGTGTTTGCATGGATTTGAAGCTAAGCCTACTACTTCGCGTTGATTTGAAGCTAAATCATTTGTTTCGCATGGATTTGAATCTAAGCATTGTCCATCGAATTGATTTGAATCTAAATCATGTGTTTCGCATGGATTTGAAGCTAACTCGTTTGTTTCGCATGCGTTTGTAGCTAAATAATGTATATCACAAGTATTTGTAGCTATACCATTTGTTTCGCATGGATTTGAAGCTAAACCTTCTACATCGCATTGATTTGAAGCTAAACCTTCTACATTCTATTGATCTGAAGCTAAAACCTTCTACCTCTTATTGATTTGAAGCTAAACCTTCTACTTCGTATTGATTTGCAGCTAAATCATTTGTTTCGCATGGAATTGAAGCTACCTCGTTTGTTCCTCCTACTTTTGAAGCTATATCACTTATATCGCGTGGATTTGAAGCTAAACCTTCTACATCGCATAGATTTGAAGCTAAATCTTGTGTATCGCATGGATTTGAAGCTAACTCGTTCGTTTACGCATGCAGTTAAATCTAAATAACCTATACCACAAGTATTTGAAGCTAAACCATTTGTTTCGCATGGATTTGAAGCTAAGTCTTCTACTTCCCAGTAATTGGAAGCTAAAACACGTGTTTCGCATGGATTTGAAGCTAAGCCTACTACTTCGCATTGAATTGAAGCTAAATCATTTGTTTCGCATGGAATTGAAGCTACCTCATTTTTTCCTTCTGCTTTTGAAGCTATATCACTTATATCGCATGGATTTGAAGCTGAAACCTACTACATCATATTGATTTGAAGCTAAATCATTAGTATCGCATGGGTTTGAAGCGAAAACCTTATAGATCGCATTGATTTGAAGCTATATCATGTGTTTCGCATGGATTTGAAGCTAACTCGTTTTGTTTCGCATGTAGTTGTAGCTAAATAATGTATATCACAAGTATTTGTAGCTAAACCATTTTTGTCGCATGGATTTGAAGCTAAGCCATCTACTTCGCATTGATTTGAAGCTAAATCATTTGTTTCGCATGGAATTGAAGCTAAATCATGTGTTTTTGCATGGATTTGATGCTAATTCGTTTGTTTCGCCTGCATTTGAAGCTATTTCATTTATACCGCAAGTATTTGAAGCTAAATCAATCGTTTGGCATGGATTTGAAGCTAAGCCTTCTACTTCGCTTTGATTCGAAGGACGAATCATGTGTTTCGCATGGATTTGAAGCTAAAACCCTCTACATCGCATTGATTTGAAGCTAAATCATTTGTTTTCGCATGGATTTGAAGCTAACTCGTTTGTTTCGCATGCAGTTGAAGCTAAAATCATGTCTTTCACAAGTATTTGAAGATGAACCATTTGAATCGCATGGATTTGAACCTGATCCTCCTACTTCGCACTGATTTACAGCTAAATAATATGATTCGTATGGATTTGAAGCTAACTCGTTCGTTTTGCATGCAGTTGTAGCTAAATAACGTAATATCACAAGTATTTATAGCTAAAACCATTTGTTTCGCATGTATTTGAAGCTAAACCTTCTACATCGCATTGATTTGAAGCTAAAACCTTCTACATTCTATTGATCTGAATCTAAACCTTCTAACTCTTATTGATTTGAAGCTAAACCTTCTACATTGCATTGATTTGAAGCTAAATCGAGTGTTTCGCATGGATTTGAAGCTAACTCGTTTTTTGGCATGCAGTTGTAGATAAATAATGTATATCACAAGTATTTGTAGCCAAAACCATTTATTTCGCATGGATTTGAAGCTAAACCTTCAACTTCGTATTGATTTTGCAGCTAAATCATTTGATTCGCATGGTATTGAAGCTACCTCGTTTGTTCCTCCTGCTTTTTGAAGCTACATCACTTATATCGCATGGATTTGAAGCTGAAACCTACTACATCGCATTGATTTGAAGCTAAATATTTGTGTATCGCATGGATTTGAAGCTAACTCGTTCGTTGCGCATGCAGTTAAATCTAAATAACCTATATCACAAAGTATTTGAAGCTAAAACCATTTGTTTCGCATGGATTTGAAGCTAAAACCGTCTACATCGCACTGATTTGAAGCTAAATCATTTGTTTCGCATGGATTTGAAGCTAACTCGTTTGTTTCGCATTCATTTGAAGCTATATCACTTATATCGCTTGAATCTGATGCTAAATCATTTGTGTCGCATGGATTTGAATCTAAAACTTTCTACATCGCATTGATTTGAAGCTAAACCTTCTACATCTTATTGATTTGAAGCTAAATCATGCGTTTCGCATGGAGTTGAAGCTAACTCGTTTGTTTCGTCAATATTTGAAGCTATATCACTTATATCGCACGCATCTGAAGCAAAATCATTTGTTTCCCATGGATTTGAAGCTAAACCATCTACATCACAGTGATTTGAAGCTAAATCATTTGTTTTCGCATGGATTTTAAGCTAACTCATTTTTCTCTCCTGCATTTGATGCTATATCACTTATATCGCAAGTATCTGAACCAAAATCATTGGTTTCGCGTGGATTTGTAGCTAAACCTTCTACATCGCATTGATTTGAATCTAAATTATGTGTTTCGCTTGGATTTTGAAGCTAACTCGTTTGATTCGTCTGCAGTTGAATCTATATCACTTATATCCCAAGTGTTTGAAGCTAAATCATTTGTTTCGCATGGATTTTAAGCTAAACCTTCTACATAAACATTGATTTGAAGATTAATCGTGTGTTTTGCATGGATTTTCATGCTAACTCGTTTGATTCGTCTGCATTTGAAGCTATATCGCTTATATCCCAAGTGTTTGAAGCTAAATAATTTGTTTCGCTTGGATTTGAAGCTAACCCTTCTACATAGAAATCGATTTGAAGCTTAATCATGTGTTTTGCATGGATTTGAAGCTAATTCGTTTGTTTCCCCTGCATTTGAAGCTATATCAATTATATCCCAAGTATCTGATGCTAAATCATTTGTTGCGCCTGGATTTGAAGCTAAAACCTTCTACATCGCATTGAATTGCAGCTTAATCATGTGTTTTGCATGGATTTGATGCTAACTCCTTTGTTTCGCCTGCATTTGATGCTATTTCATTTATACCACAAGTATTTGAAGATAAATCATTCGTTTGGCATGGATTTGAAGCTAAGCCATCTACTTCGCATTGATTTGAAGCTAAATCATTTGTCTCGCATGGAATTGAAGCTACCTCCTTTGTTCCTCCAGCTTTTGAAGCTATATCATTGATATCGGAAGTATTTGAAGCTAAATCATATGTGTCGTATGTATTTGATGCTGAACCTTCTACATCGCACTGATTTGAAGCTAAATCTAGTGTATCGCATGGATTTGAAGCTAAAACCTTCTACATGGCATTGATTTACAGCTAAATCATGGGTTTCGCATGGATTTGTAGCTAACTCGTTTGTTTCGCATGGGTTTTTGATGCTAAGCCTCCTAGAACGCACTGATTTGAAGCTAACTCATGTCTTTCGCATGGATTTGAAGCTAACTCGTCTATGCCGCCTGCATTTGAAGCTATATCATGTATATCACAAGTATTTGAAGCTAAATCATTTGATTCGCATGGATTTGAAGCTAAAACCTTCTACATCGCATTGGTTTGAAAGCTAAATCATGTGTTTCGCATGGATTTGAAGCTAACTCGTTTGTTCCTCCTGCTTTTAGAGCTATATCACTTATATCGCATGGATTTGAAGCTGAACCTACTACATCGTATTGATTTGAAGCTAAATCATGTGTATCGCATGGATTTGAAGCTAAAACCTTATACATCGCATTGATTTGAAGCTAAATCATGTTTTTTCGCATGGATTTGAAGCTAAACTCGTTTGTTTTCGCATGCAGTTGTAGCTAAATAATGTATATCACAAGTATTTGTATCTAAAACCATTTGTTTCGCATGGATTTGAAGCTAACTCGTTCGTTTTCGCCTGCAGTTGTAGCTAAATAATGTATATCACAAGTATTTGTAGCTAAAACCATTTGTTTCGCATGGATTTGAAGCGAAACCTTCTACTTCGTATTGATTTGCAAGCTAAATCATTTGTTTCGCATGGAATTGAAGCTACCTCGTTTGTTCCTCCTGCATTTGAAGCTATATCACTTATATCGCATGGATTTGAAGCTGAACCTACTACATCGTATTGATTTGAAGCTAAATCATGAGTATTGCATGGATTTTGAAATCTAAGCCATCTACTTCGTATTGATTTGAATCTAAATCATTTGTTTCGCATGGAATTGATGCTACCTCGTTTTGTTCCTCCTGCTTTTGAAGCTATATCACTTATATCGCATGGATTTGAAGCTGAAACCTACTACATCGTATTGATTTGAAGCTAAATCATGTGTAATCGCATGGATTTGAAACTAAACCTTATACATCGCATTGATTTGAAGCTAAATCATGTTTTTCACATGGATTTGAAGTTACCTCGTTTGTTTCGCATGCAGTTGTAGCTAAATAATGTATATCACAAGTATTTGTAGCTAAACCATTTGTTTCGCATGGATTTGAAGCTAAATCATATGTGTCGTATGTATTTGAAGCTGTACCTTCTACATCGCATTGATTTGAAGCTAAACCTTCTACATCGCATTGATTTGAAGCAAAACCTTCTACATTGCATTGATTTGCAGCTAAATCATGTGTATCGCATGGATTTGAAGCTAAACCTTCTACATCGCATTGATTTGCAGCTGAATCATGTCTTCCGCATGGATTTGAAGTTAACTCGTTTTTTCCGCCTGCATTTGAAGCTATATCATGTATATCACAAGTATTTGTAGCTAAACAATTTGTATCGCATGGATTTGAAGCTAAACCTTCTACATCGCATCGATTTGAAGGTAAACCTTCTACATTCTATTGATCTGAAGCTAAACCTTCTACTTCTTATTGATTTGAAGCTAAACATTCTACATCGCATTGATTTGAAGCTAACTCGTTTGTTTCGCATGCAGTTGTAGCTATATAATGTATATCACAAGTATTTGTAGCTAAAGCATTTGTTTCGCATGGATTTGAAGCTAAGCCATCTACTTCGCATTGATTTTGAAGCTAAATCATTTGTTTCGCATGGAATTGAAAGCTACCTCGTTTGTTCCACCAGCTTTTTGAAGCTATATCATTTATATCGGTAGTATTTGAAGCTAAATCATATGTGTCGTATGTATTTGAAGCTAACTCGTTTTGTTTCGCCATGCAGTTGTAGCTAAATAATAATATCACAAGTATTTGTAGCTAAAGCATTTGTTTCGCATGGATTTGAAGCTAAGCCATCTACTTCGCATTGATTTGAAGCTAAAATCATTTGTTTCGCATGGAATTGAAGCTACCTCGTTTGTTCCACCAGCTTTTGAAGCTATATCATTTATATCGGTAGTATTTGAAGCTAAATCATACGTGTCGTATGTATTTGAAGCTGAACCTTCTACATCGCATTGATTTGAAGCTAAATCATGTGTTTCGCATGGATTTGAAAGCTAACTCGTTTGTTTCGCATGCAGTTGTAGCTAACTAATGTATGTCACAAGTATTTGTAGCTAAACCATCTGTTTTCGCATGGATTTGAAGCTAAGCCATCTACTTCGCATTGATTTGAAGCTAAACCTTCTACTTCGTATTGATTTGCAGCTAAATCATTTGTTTCGCATGGAATTGAAGCTACCTCGTTTGTTCCTCCAGCTTTTTGAAAGCTATATCATTTATATCGGAAGTATTTGAAGCTAAATCATATGTGTCGTATGTATTTGAAGCTGAACCTTCTACATCGCATTGATTTGAAGCTAAATCATGTGTTTCGCATGGATTTGAAGCTAACTCGTTTGTTTAGCATGCAGTTGTAGCTAAACTAATGTATGTCACAAGTATTTGTAGCTAAACCAATCTGTTTCGCATGGATTTGAAGCTAAGCCATCTACTTCGCATTGATTTGAAGCTGAATCATTTGTTTCGCATGGAATTGAAGCTACCTCGTTTGTTTCCTCCAACTTTTGAAGCTATATCATTTATATCGGAAGTATTTGAAACTAAATCATATGTGTCGTATGTATTTGAAGCTGAACCTTCTACATCGCATTGATTTGAAGCTAAATCATGTGTTTCGCATGGATTTGAAGCTAACTCGTTTGTTTCGCATGCAGTTGAAGCTAAGTCATGTCTTTCACAAGTATTTGAAGATGAACCATTTGAATCGCATGGATTTGAACCTGATCCTTCTACTTCGCACTGATTTGCAGCTAAAATAATGTGTTTCGCATGGATTTGAAGCTAAACCTTCTACATACCATGGATTTGAAGCTAAATCATGTGATTGGCATGGTTTTGAAGCTAAACCTCCTACATCGCATTGATTTGCTGCTGAATCATGTGTTTCGCATGCATTTGAAGCTAACTCGTTCGTTTTCGCCTGTATTTGAAGCTATATCACTTATATCGCAAGTATTTTGAAGCTGAATCTTTCGTTTCGCATGAATTTAAAAGCTAAGCCTTCTACTTCGTATTTATTTGAAGCTAAATCATGTGTTTCGCATGGATTTGAAGCTAACTCGTTTTGTTTCGCATGGGTTTTGATGCTAAGCCTCCTAGAACGCACTGATTTGAAGCTAAATCATGTCTTTCGCATGGATTTTAAGCTAACTCGTTCGTTTTCGCATGCAGTTGTAGCTAAATAACGTATATCACAAGTATTTTATAGCTAAACAATTTGTTTCGCATGGATTTGAAGCTAAACCTTCTACTTCGTATTGATTTGCAGCTAAATCATTTGTTTCGCATGGAATTGAAGCTACCTCGTTTGTTCCTCCAGCTTTTGAAAGCTATATCATTTATATCGGAAGTATTTGAAGCTAAATCATATGTGTCGTATGTATTTGAAGCTGAACCTTCTACATCGTATTGATTTGAAGCTAAATCATGTGTTTCGCATGGATTTGGAGCTAACTCGTTTGTTTCGCATGCAGTTGTAGCTAAGTAATGTATATCACAAGTATTTGTAGCTAAAGCATTTGTTTCGCATGGATTTGAAGCTAAGCCATCTACTTCGCATTGATTTGAAGCTAAATCTTGTGTATCGCATTGATTTGAAGCTAAGCCTTCTACTTCGCATTGATTTAAGGCTAAATCATTGTTTCGCTTGGATTTGAAGCTAAGTCAAGTGTTTTGCACGGATTTGAAGCTAAACTCGTTTGTTTTCTCCTGCATTTGAAGCTATATCACTTACCTCGCAAACTATCTGAAGTTAAAATCAATTGTTTCTCATGTATTTGATGCTAAGCCTTCTACTTCTCTTTGATTTGAAGCTAAATCATGTGTTTTGCATGGATTTGAAGCTAACTCGTTTGTTCTGTCTGCATTTGAAGCTATATTACTTTATGTCGCAAGTATTTTGAAGCTAAATCATTTGTTTCACATGGATTTGAAGCTAAGCCTTCTACATCGCATTGATTTGCATGTAGATCATGTGATTCGCATGGATGTGAAGCTAACTCGTTTGTTCCGCTTGCATATGAATATATATCATGTATATCACAAGTATTTGAAAACTAAAGCATTTGATTCGCATGAATTCGAAGCCAAGCCTTCTGCTTCGCATTGATTTGAAGCTAAAAATATGTGTTTTTGCATGGATTTGAGGCTAAATTAGTTTGTTTCGTATGCATTTGAAGCTATATCACTTACATCGCAAGTGCTTGAAGCTAAACCATTCGTTTCTCATATATTTGATGCTAAGCCTTCTACTTCGCATTGATTTAAGGCTAAAATCATTGTTTCGCTTGGATTTGAAGCTAAGTCAAGTGTTTTTGCATGGATTTGAAAGCTAACTCGTTTGTTTCTCCTGCATTTGAAGCTATATCACTTACCTCGCAACTATCTGAAGTTTAAATCAATTGTTTCTCATGTATTTGATGCTAAGCCTTCTACTTCTCTTTGATTTGAAGCTAAATCATGTGTTTTGCATGGATTTGAAGCTAACTCATTTGTCTCTCCTGCATTTGAAGCTATATCACTTATATCGCAAGTATTTGAAGCTAAACTCGTTTGTTTTGTCTGCATTTGAAGCTGTTTCATTTATATCGCAAGTATTTGAAGCTAAAATCATACGTGTCGTATGGATTTGAAGCTGAACCTTCTACATCGCATTGATTTGAAGCTAAATCTTGTGTATCGCATGGATTTTGAAGATAAAAACTTTCTACATCGCATTGATTTGAAGCTAAATCATGTGTTTTCGCATGGATTTGAAGCTGACTCGTATGTTTCGCATGCAGTTGTAGCTAAATAATGTATATCACCAGTATTTGTAGCTAAAACCATTTGTTTCGCATAGATTTGATGCTAAACCTTCTACATCGCATGGATTTGCAGCTAAATCATGTGTTTCGCATGGATTTGAAAGCTAAACCTTCTACTTCGTATTGATTTTGAAGCTAAATCGTTTTTTTTCGCATGGATTTGAAGCTAACTCGTTCGTTTGCGCATGCAGTTAAATCTAAAATAACGTATATCACAAGTATTTGAAGCTAAGCCATTTGATTCGCATGGATTTTGAAGGTAAGCCTTCTACTTCTCATTAATTGGAAGCTAAATCACGTGTTTAGCATGGATTTGAAGCTAAGCCTACTACTTTCGCATTGATTTGAAGCTAAATCATTTGTTTTGCATGGAATTGAAGCTACTTTCGTCTGTTCCTCCAGCTTTTGAAGCTATATCATTTATATCGGAAGTATTTGAAGCTAAATCATATGTGTCGTATGTATTTGAAGCTGAACCTTCTACATCGCATTGATTTGAAGCTAAATCTAGTGTAACGCATGGATTTTGAAGCTAAACCTTCTACATCGCATTGATTTGAAAGCTAAATCATGTGTTTCGCATGGATTTGAAGCTAACTCGTTTGTTCCGCATGCAGTTGAAGATAAATCATGTTTATCAAAAGTATCTTATTCTAAAATACTTGTTTCGCAAGAATATGAAGCTTAAACCATGTGCTTATCATGAATGTGAAGCTAAATCATGTGTTTCGCGTGGATTTGAAGCTAACTCGTTTGTTTTCGCCTGCATTTGTAGCTATTTCATATTTTACCGCAAGTATTTGAAGCTAAATCATTCATTTCGCATGCATTTGAAAGCTAACCCTTCTACTTTGCATCGATTTGAAGCTAACTCGTTTGTTTCCCCTGCATTTGAAGCTATATCACTTATATCGCAAAGTATTTGAAGCTAAAATCATATGTGTCGCATGGATTTGTAGCTGAACCTACTACATCGCATTGATTTGAAGCTAAATCTTGTGTATCGCATGGATTTGAAGCTAAAACCTTATACATCGCATTGATTTGCAGCTAAATAATATGTTTCGCCTGGATTTGAAGCTAACTCGTTTCTTTCGCATGCAGTTGTAGCTAAATAATGTATATAACAAGTAATTGAAGCTAAACCATATGTTTCGCATGGATTTGAAGCTGAGCCTTCTACTTGGCATTAATTGGAAGTTAAATCACGTGTTTTGCATGGATATGAAGCTAAACCTTCTACATCGCATTGATTTGAAGCTAAATCATGTGTTTCGCATGGATTTGAAGCTAACTCGTTTGATTCGCATGCAGTTGAATCTAAATCATGTCTTTCACAAGTATTTGAGAAAGCACCATTTGAATCGCATTGATTTGAACCCGAGCCTTCTACTTCGCACTGATTTGCAGCTAAATAATGTGTTTCGCATGGATTTGAAGCTAAAACCTTCTACATCCCCATGGATTTGAAGCTAAATCATGTGTCTGGCATGGATTTTGAAGCTAAGCCTACTACTTCGCATTGATTTGAAGCTAAATAATTTGTTTCGCATGGAATTGAAGCTATCTCGTTTGTTCCATCTGCTTTTGAAGCTATATCACTTATATCGCAAAGTATTTGAAGCTTAATCATGTGTTTTACATGGATTTGATGTTAACTCAATTGTTTCGCCTGCATCCGAAGGAATTTCATTTATAAGGCAAGTATTTGAAGCTAAATCATTCGTTTCGCATGGATTTGAAGCTTAACCTTCAACATAGCATTGATTTGCAGCTGAATCATGTGTTTCGCATGGATTTGTAGCTAACTCGTCCGTTTCGCCTGCAGTTGAATCTACATCACTTATATCGCAAGTATTTGAAGCTAAATCATGTGTATCGCGTGGATTTTGAAGCTAAACCTTCTTAATCGCATTGATTTGAAGCTAAATCATGTGTTTTGCATGGATTTGAAGCTAACTCATTTGTCTCTCCTGCATTTGAAGCTATATCACTTATATCGCAAGTATTTGAAGCTAACTCGTTTGTTTTGTCTGCATTTGAAGCTGTTTCATTTATATCGCAAGTATTTGAAGCTAAATCATACGTGTCGTATGGATTTGAAGCTGAACCTTCTACATCGCATTGATTTGAAGCTAAATCTTGTGTATCGCATGGATTTGAAGATAAAACTTTCTACATCGCATTGATTTGAAGCTAAATCATGTGTTTCGCATGGATTTGAAGCTGACTCGTATGTTTCGCATGCAGTTGTAGCTAAATAATGTATATCACCAGTATTTGTAGCTAAACCATTTGTTTCGCATAGATTTGAAGCTAAACCTTCTACATCGCATGGATTTGCAGCTAAATCATGTGTTTCGCATGGATTTGAAGCTAAACCTTCTACTTCGTATTGATTTGAAGCTAAATCGTTTTTTTCGCATGGATTTGAAGCTAACTCGTTCGTTGCGCATGCAGTTAAATCTAAATAACGTATATCACAAGTATTTGAAGCTAAGCCATTTGATTCGCATGGATTTGAAGGTAAGCCTTCTACTTCTCATTAATTGGAAGCTAAATCACGTGTTTAGCATGGATTTGAAGCTAAGCCTACTACTTCGCATTGATTTGAAGCTAAATCATTTGTTTTGCATGGAATTGAAGCTACTTCGTCTGTTCCTCCAGCTTTTGAAGCTATATCATTTATATCGGAAGTATTTGAAGCTAAATCATATGTGTCGTATGTATTTGAAGCTGAACCTTCTACATCGCATTGATTTGAAGCTAAATCTAGTGTAACGCATGGATTTGAAGCTAAACCTTCTACATCGCATTGATTTGAAGCTAAATCATGTGTTTCGCATGGATTTGAAGCTAACTCGTTTGTTCCGCATGCAGTTGAAGATAAATCATGTTTATCAAAAGTATCTTATTCTAAAATACTTGTTTCGCAAGAATATGAAGCTTAACCATGTGCTTATCATGAATGTGAAGCTAAATCATGTGTTTCGCGTGGATTTGAAGCTAACTCGTTTGTTTCGCCTGCATTTGTAGCTATTTCATATTTACCGCAAGTATTTGAAGCTAAATCATTCATTTCGCATGCATTTGAAGCTAACCCTTCTACTTTGCATCGATTTGAAGCTAACTCGTTTGTTTCCCCTGCATTTGAAGCTATATCACTTATATCGCAAGTATTTGAAGCTAAATCATATGTGTCGCATGGATTTGTAGCTGAACCTACTACATCGCATTGATTTGAAGCTAAATCTTGTGTATCGCATGGATTTGAAGCTAAACCTTATACATCGCATTGATTTGCAGCTAAATAATATGTTTCGCCTGGATTTGAAGCTAACTCGTTTCTTTCGCATGCAGTTGTAGCTAAATAATGTATATAACAAGTAATTGAAGCTAAACCATATGTTTCGCATGGATTTGAAGCTGAGCCTTCTACTTGGCATTAATTGGAAGTTAAATCACGTGTTTTGCATGGATATGAAGCTAAACCTTCTACATCGCATTGATTTGAAGCTAAATCATGTGTTTCGCATGGATTTGAAGCTAACTCGTTTGATTCGCATGCAGTTGAATCTAAAATCATGTCTTTCACAAGTATTTGAGAAAGCACCATTTGAATCGCATTGATTTGAACCCGAGCCTTCTACTTCGCACTGATTTTGCAGCTAAATAATGTGTTTTCGCATGGATTTGAAGCTAAACCTTCTACATCCCATGGATTTGAAGCTAAATCATGTGTCTGGCATGGATTTGAAGCTAAGCCTACTACTTCGCATTGATTTGAAGCTAAATAATTTGTTTCGCATGGAATTGAAGCTATCTCGTTTGTTCCATCTGCTTTTGAAGCTATATCACTTATATCGCAAGTATTTGAAGCTTAATCATGTGTTTTACATGGATTTGATGTTAACTCAATTGTTTCGCCTGCATCCGAAGGAATTTTCATTTATAAGGCAAGTATTTGAAGCTAAATCATTCGTTTCGCATGGATTTGAAGCTTAACCTTCAACATAGCATTGATTTGCAGCTGAATCATGTGTTTCGCATGGATTTGTAGCTAACTCGTCCGTTTTCGCCTGCAGTTTGAATCTACATCACTTATATCGCAAGTATTTGAAGCTAAATCATGTGTATCGCGTGGATTTTGAAGCTAACTCTTTCGTTTCGCCTGTATTTGAAGCTATGTCACTTATATCGCAAGTATTAGAAGTTGAATCTTTCGTTTCGCATGAATTTAAAAGCTAAAGCCTTCTACTTCGTATTGATTTGAAGCTAAATCATGTTTTTCGCATGGATTTGAAGCTAACTCGTTTGTTTCGCATGCAGTTGAAGCTAAATCATGTCTTTCACATGTATTTGAAGATGAACCATTTGAATCGCAAGGATTTGAACCTGAGCCTTCTATTTCGCACTGATTTGCAGCTAAATAATATGTTTCGCATGGATTTGATGCTAACTCGTTCGTTTTGCATGCAGTTGTAGCTAAATAATGTATATCACAAGTATTTATAGCTAAACCATTTGTTTCGCATGGATTTTGAAGCTAAAACCTTCTACATCGCATTGGATTTGAAAGCTAAAACCTTCTACTACGTATTGATTTGAAGCTAAATCGTGTGTTTCGCATGGAATTGAAGCTACCTCGTTTGTTCCTTCTGCTTTGGAAGCTATATCACTTATATCGCAATTATTTTGAAGCCGCATGGATTTGAAGCTGAACCTTCTACATCGCATTGATTTGAATCTAACACTTGTGTATCGCATGGATTTGAAGCTAATCCTTCTACATCGCATTGATTTGAAGCTAAATCAAGTGTTTCGCATGGATTTGAAGCTAAACTTCTACATCCATGGATTTGAAGCTAAATCATGTGTATGGCATGGATTTGAAGCTAAGCCTACTACTTCGCATTCATTTGAAGCTAAATCGTTTGTTTCGCATGGAATTGAAGCTATCTCGTTTGTTCCTTCTGCTTTTGAAGCTATATCACTTATATCGCAAGTATTTGAAGATAAATCATATGTGTCGCATGGATTTGAAGCTAAACCTTCTACATCGCATTGATTTGCAGCTGAATCATGTGTTTCGCATGGATTTGAAGCTAACCCGTTCGTTGCGCCTGTATTTGAAGCTAGATCACTTATACCGCAAGTATTTGATGCTAAATCAGGTGTTTCGCTTGGGTTTTAAGCTAAACCTTCTACATCGCATTGATTTGAAGCTAAATCATTTCTTTCGCATGGAATTGAAGCTACCTCGTTTGTTCCTCCAGCTTTTGAAGCTATATCACTTATATCGCAAGTATTTGAAGCTAAATCATATGTGTCGCATGGATTTGAAGCTGAACAATCTATAACGCATTGATTTGAAGCTAAATTTTGTGTATCGCATGGATTTGAAGCAAACTCGTTCGTTGCTCATGCAGTTAAATCTAAATAACGTATATAACAAGTAATTGAAGCTAAACCATATGTTTCGCATGGATTTGAAGCTGAGCCTTCTACTTGGCATTAATTGGAAGTTAAATCACGTGTTTTGCATGGATATGAAGCTAAACCTTCTACATCGCATTGATTTGAAGCTAAATCATGTGTTTCGCATGGATTTGAAGCTAACTCGTTTGTTTCGCTTGCAGTTGAATCTAAATCATGTCTTTCACAAGTATTTGAAGATGAACCATTTGAATCGCATGGATTTGAACCTGATCCTTCTACTTCGCACTGATTTGCAGCTGAAGAATGTGTTTCGCATGGATTTGAAGCTAAACCTTCTACATCCCATGGATTAGAATCTAAATCATGTGTTTGGCATGGATTTGAAGCTAAACCTGCTACATCGCATTGATTTGCAGCTGAATCACGTGTTTCGCATGCATTTGAAGCTAACTCTTTCGTTTCGCCTGTATTTGAAGCTATGTCACTTATATCGCAAGTATTAGAAGTTGAATCTTTCGTTTCGCATGAATTTAAAGCTAAGCCTTCTACTTCGTATTGATTTGAAGCTAAATCATGTTTTTCGCATGGATTTGAAGCTAACTCGTTTGTTTCGCATGCAGTTGAAGCTAAATCATGTCTTTCACATGTATTTGAAGATGAACCATTTGAATCGCAAGGATTTGAACCTGAGCCTTCTATTTCGCACTGATTTGCAGCTAAATAATATGTTTCGCATGGATTTGATGCTAACTCGTTCGTTTTGCATGCAGTTGTAGCTAAATAATGTATATCACAAGTATTTATAGCTAAACCATTTGTTTCGCATGGATTTGAAGCTAAACCTTCTACATCGCATGGATTTGAAGCTAAACCTTCTACTACGTATTGATTTGAAGCTAAATCGTGTGTTTCGCATGGAATTGAAGCTACCTCGTTTGTTCCTTCTGCTTTGGAAGCTATATCACTTATATCGCAATTATTTGAAGCTAAATCATATGTGTCGCATGGATTTGAAGCTGAACCTTCTACATCGCATTGATTTGAATCTAACACTTGTGTATCGCATGGATTTGAAGCTAATCCTTCTACATCGCATTGATTTGAAGCTAAATCAAGTGTTTCGCATGGATTTGAAGCTAAACCTTCTACATCCCATGGATTTGAAGCTAAATCATGTGTATGGCATGGATTTGAAGCTAAGCCTACTACTTCGCATTCATTTGAAGCTAAATCGTTTGTTTCGCATGGAATTGAAGCTATCTCGTTTGTTCCTTCTGCTTTTGAAGCTATATCACTTATATCGCAAGTATTTGAAGATAAATCATATGTGTCGCATGGATTTGAAGCTAAACCTTCTACATCGCATTGATTTGCAGCTGAATCATGTGTTTCGCATGGATTTGAAGCTAACCCGTTCGTTGCGCCTGTATTTGAAGCTAGATCACTTATACCGCAAGTATTTGATGCTAAATCAGGTGTTTCGCTTGGGTTTTAAGCTAAACCTTCTACATCGCATTGATTTGAAGCTAAATCATTTCTTTCGCATGGAATTGAAGCTACCTCGTTTGTTCCTCCAGCTTTGAAGCTATATCACTTATATCGCAAGTATTTGAAGCTAAATCATATGTGTCGCATGGATTTGAAGCTGAACAATCTATAACGCATTGATTTGAAGCTAAATTTTGTGTATCGCATGGATTTGAAGCAAACTCGTTCGTTGCTCATGCAGTTAAATCTAAATAACGTATATAACAAGTAATTGAAGCTAAACCATATGTTTCGCATGGATTTGAAGCTGAGCCTTCTACTTGGCATTAATTGGAAGTTAAATCACGTGTT
>NW_027477966.1:0-44941 GCF_051020955.1 Megalopta genalis
TGTCTAGCATCAAATGCAGGCGAAATAATCGAGTTAGCTTCAAATGCATGCGAAACACATGATGTAGGTTCAAATCAAAGGGATGTTGAAGGTTTAGCTTCAAATCCACGGGGAAACAAATGAGTTAGCTTCAAATACTTGCGATATAAGTGATATTGCTTCAAATGCAGGCGAAACGAACGAGTTAGCTTCAAATCCATGCGAAACACATGATGTAGCTTCAAATCAATGCGATGTATAAAGGTTTAGCTTCAATCCATGAGAAACAAATGATTTAGCTTCAAATACTTGCGATATAAGTGATATAGTTTCAAATGCTGGCGAAATAATCGAGTTAGCTTCAAATCCATGCGAAACATATGATGTAGCTTCAAATTAATGCGATGTAGAAGGTTTAGGCTTCAAATCCGAGCGAATCAAATAATTTATCTTCAAAAACTTGCGATATAAGTGATATTGCTTCAAATGCAGGCGAAACGAACGAGTTAGCTTCAAATCCATGCGAAACACATGATGTAGCTTCAAATCAATGCGATGTTGAAGGTTTAGCTTCAAATCGACGCGAAACAAATGATTTAGCTTCAAATACTTGCGACATAAGTGATATTGCTTCAAATGCAGGCGAAACGAACGAGTTTGCTTCAAATCCATGCGAAACACACGATGTAGCTTCAAATCAATGCGATGTAGAAGGTTTAGCTTCAAATCCAAGAGAAACAAATGATTTACATTCAAATACTTGCGATATAAGTGATATTGCTTCAAATGCAGGCGAAACGAACGAGTTAGCTTCAAATCCATGCGAAACACATGATGTAGCTTCAAATCAATGCGATGTAGAAGGTTTAGCTTCAAATCCAGGCGAAACAAACGATTTAGCTTCAAATACTGGTCAAACAAACGAGTTAGCTTCAAATCCATGCGAAACACATGTTGTAGCTTCATATCAATGCGATGTATAAGGTTTAGCTTCAAATCCAAGCGAAACAAATGATTTAGCTTCAAATACTTGCGATATAAGTGATATAGCTTCAAATGCTGACGAAATAAACTAGTTACATTCAATTCCATGCGAAACACATTATATAGCTTCAAATCAATGCGATGTAGAGGGTTTAGCTTCAAATCCATGCGAAAGAAATGCTTTAGCTTCAAATACTTGCGATATAAGTGATAAGGTTTCAAATGCTGGCAAAATAATCGAGTTAGCCTACAAATCCAAGCAAAGCACATGATGTAGCTTCAAATAAATGCGATGTAGAAACAAATGATTTAGCTTCATATACTTGCGATATAAGGGATATAGCTTCAAATACTGGCGAAATAAACGAGTTACCTTCAAATCCATGTGAAACACATGATTTAGCTTCAAATGTATAAGGTTTAGTATCAAATCCATGCGAAACAAATGATTTAGCTTCAAATACTGGTCAAACAAACGAGTTAGCTTCAAATCAATGCGAAACACATGATGTAGCTTCATATCAATGCGATGTAGAAAGATTAGCATCAAATTCATGCGAAACACGTGATGTTGCTTCAATCAATGCGATGTATAAGGTTTAGCTTGAACTCCATGCGAAACAAATGATTTAGCTTCAAATACTTGCGATATATGTGATATAGTTTCAAATGCTGGCGAAATAATCGAGTTAGCTTCAAATCCATGTGAAACACATGATGTAACTTCAAATCAATGCGATGTAGATTATTTAGCTATTCAAGTCCATGCGAAACAAATGATTTAGCTTCAAATACTTGCGATATATGTAATATAGCTTAAAAATGCTGGCAAAATAATCGAGTTAGCTTCAAATCCAAGCGAAGCACATGATGTAGCTTCATATCAATGCGATGTAGAAAGATTAGCATCAAATCCATGCGAAACACATGATGTTGCTTCAAATCAATGCGATGTATAAGGTTTAGCTTCAACTCCATGCGAAACAAATGATTTAGCTTCAAATACTTGCGATATATGTGATATAGTTTCAAATGCTGGCGAAATAATCGAGTTAGCTTCAAATCCATGTGAGACACATGATGTAGCTTCAAATCAATGCGATGTAGATTATTTAGCTATTCAAGTCCATGCGAAACAAATGATTTAGCTTCAAATACTTGCGATATATGTAATATAGCTTAAAATGCTGACAAAATAATCGAGTTAGCTTCAAATCCATGCGAAACACATGATGTAGCTTCAAATCAATGCGATGTTGAAGGTTTAGCTTCAAATCCACGCGAAACAAATGATTTAGCTTCAAATACTTGCGGTATAAGTGATATAGTTTCTACTGCTGACGAAATAATCGAGTTAGCTTCAAATCCATGCGAAACATATGATGTAGCTTCAAATTAATGCGATGTAGAAGGTTTGGCTTCAGATCCATGCGAAACAAATCATTTAGCTTCAAATACTTGCGATATAAGTGATATAGATTCTAATGCTGGTGAAATAACCGAGTTAGCTTCAAATGCAGGCGAAACAAACGCTTTAGCTTCAAATCCATGCGAATCACATAATTTAGCTTCAAATTCATGCGAAACACATGGTTTCGCTTCAAATTCATGCGAAACAAATGATATATCTTCAAATACTTGTGATATAAGTGATATTGCTTCAAATGCAGGCGAAACGAACGAGTTAGATTCAAGTCCATGCGAAACACATGATGTAGCTTCAAATTAATGCGATGTAGAAGGTTTAGCTTCAAATCCGAGCGAATCAAATAATTTATCTTCAAATACTTGCGATATAAGTGATATTGCTTCAAATGCAGGCGAAACGAACGAGTTAGCTTCAAATCCATGCGAAACACATGATGTAGATTCAAATCAATGCGATGTTGAAGGTTTAGCTTCAAATCGACGCGAAACAAATGATTTAGCTTCAAATACTTGCGACATAAGTGATATTGCTTCAAATGCAGGCGAAACGAACGAGTTTGCTTCAAATCCATGCGAAACACATGATGTAGCTTCAAAACAATGCGATGTCGAAGGTTTAGCTTCAAATCCACGCGAAACAAATGATTTAGCTTCAATACTTGCGATATATGTGATATAGTTTCAAATGCTGGCGAAATAATCGAGTTAGCTTCAAATCCATGTGAAACACATGATGTAACTTCAAATCAATGCGATGTAGATTATTTAGCTATTCAAGTCCATGCGAAACAAATGATTTAGCTTCAAATACTTGCGATATATGTAATATAGCTTAAAATGCTGGCAAAATAATCGAGTTAGCTTCAAATCCAAGCGAAGCACATGATGTAGCTTCATATCAATGCGATGTAGAAAGATTAGCATCAAATCCATGCGAAACACATGATGTTGCTTCAAATCAATGCGATGTATAAGGTTTAGCTTCAACTCCATGCGAAACAAATGATTTAGCTTCAAATACTTGCGATATATGTGATATAGTTTCAAATGCTGGCGAAATATCGAGTTAGCTTCAAATCCATGTGAAACACATGATGTAGCTTCAAATCAATGCGATGTAGATTATTTAGCTATTCAAGTCCATGCGAAACAAATGATTTAGCTTCAAATACTTGCGATATATGTAATATAGCTTAAAATGCTGACAAAATAATCGAGTTAGCTTCAAATCCATGCGAAACACATGATGTAGCTTCAAATCAATGCGATGTTGAAGGTTTAGCTTCAAATCCACGCGAAACAAATGATTTAGCTTCAAATACTTGCGGTATAAGTGATATAGTTTCTACTGCTGACGAAATAATCGAGTTAGCTTCAAATCCATGCGAAACATATGATGTAGCTTCAAATCAATGCGATGTAGAAGGTTTGGCTTCAGATCCATGCGAAACAAATCATTTAGCTTCAAATACTTGCGATATAAGTGATATAGATTCTAATGCTGGTGAAATAACCGAGTTAGCTTCAAATGCAGGCGAAACAAACGCTTTAGCTTCAAATCCATGCGAATCACATAATTTAGCTTCAAATTCATGCGAAACACATGGTTTCGCTTCAAATTCATGCGAAACAAATGATATATCTTCAAATACTTGTGATATAAGTGATATTGCTTCAAATGCAGGCGAAACGAACGAGTTAGATTCAAGTCCATGCGAAACACATGATGTAGCTTCAAATTAATGCGATGTAGAAGGTTTAGCTTCAAATCCGAGCGAAATCAAATAATTTATCTTCAAATACTTGCGATATAAGTGATATTGCTTCAAATGCAGGCGAAACGAACGAGTTAGCTTCAAATCCATGCGAAACACATGATGTAGATTCAAATCAATGCGATGTTGAAGGTTTAGCTTCAAATCGACGCGAAACAAATGATTTAGCTTCAAATACTTGCGACATAAGTGATATTGCTTCAAATGCAGGCGAAACGAACGAGTTTGCTTCAAATCCATGCGAAACACATGATGTAGCTTCAAAACAATGCGATGTCGAAGGTTTAGCTTCAAATCCACGCGAAACAAATGATTTAGTTTCAAATACTTGCGATATAAGTGATATAGTTTCAAATGCTGGCGAAAATAACCGAGTTAGCCTCAACTCCATGCGAAACCAATGATTTAGCTACAAATCAATGCGATGTTGAAGGTTTTACTTCAAGTCAATGTGTAGCAAGCGATTTAACTTCAAATACTTGCGATATAAGTTGTATAGCATCAAATGCTGGCGAAATAATCGAGTTAGCTTCAAATCCATGCGAAACATATGATGTAGCTTCAAATCAATGCGATGTAGAAGGTTTAGGCTTCAAACCCACGCGAAAGAAATGATTTAGCTTCAAATACTTGCGGTATAGTGATATAGTTTCAACTGCTGACGAAATAATCGAGTTAGATTCAAATCCATGCGAAACATATGATGTAGCTTCAAATCAATGCGATGTAGAAGGTTTAGCTTCAAATCCACGCGAAACAAATGATTTAGCTTCAAATACTTGCGGTATAAGTGATATAGTTTCAACTGCTGACGAAATAATCGAGTTAGATTCAAATCCATGCGAAACATATGAGATAGCTTCAAATCAATGCGATGTAGAAGGTTTAGCTTCAAATCAGAGAGAAACAAATGATTTACATTCAAATACTTGCGATATAAGTGATATTGCTTCAAATGCAGGCGAAACGAACGAGTTAGCTTCAAATCCATGCGAAACGCATGATGTAGCTTCAAATCAATGCCATGTTGAAGGTTTAGCTTCAAATCCACGCGAAACAAATGATTTAGCTTCAAATACTTGCGGTATAAGTGATATAGTTTCAACTGCTGACGAAATAATCGAGTTAGATTCAAATCCATGCGAAACATATGATGTAGCTTCAAATCAATGCGATGTAGAAGGTTTGGCTTCAGATCCATGCGAAACAAATGATTTAGCTTCAAATACTTGCGATATAAGTGATATAGATTCTAATGCTGGCGAAATAACCGAGTTAGCTTCAAATGCAGGCGAAACACATGATGTAGCTTCAAATCAATGCGATGTAGAAGGTTTGGCTTCAGATCCATGCGAAACAAATGATTTAGCTTCAAATAATTGCGATATAAGTGATATAGATTCTAATGCTGGCGAAATAACCGAGTTAGCTTCAAATGCAGGCGAAACAAACGCTTTAGCTTCAAATCCATGCGAATCACATAATTTAGCTTCAAATTCATGCGAAACACATGGTTTAGCTTCAAATTCATGCGAAACAAATGATATATCTTCAAATACTTGTGATATAAGTGATATTGCTTCAAATGCAGGCGAAACGAACGAGTTAGATTCAAATCCATGCGAAACACATGATGTAGCTTCAAATTAATGCGATGTAGATGGGATTAGCTTCAAATCCGAGCGAATCAAATAATTTATCTTCAAATACTTGCGATATAAGTGATATTGCTTCAAATGCAGGCGAAACGAACGAGTAGCTTCACATCCATGCGAAACACATGATGTAGCTTCAAATCAATGCGATGTTGAAGGTTTGGCTTCAAATCCACGCGAAACAAATGATTTAGCTTCAAATACTTGCGATATAAGTTGTATAGCATCAAATGCTGACGAAATAATCGAGTTAGCTTCAAATCCATGCGAAACATATGATGTAGCTTCAAATCAATGCGATGTAGAAGGTTTGGCTTCAGATCCATGCGAAACAAATGATTTAGTTTCAAATACTTGCGATATAAGTGATATAGATTCTAATGCTGGCGAAATAACAGAGTTAGCTTCAAATGCAGGCGAAACACATGATGTAGGTTCAAATCAGAGCGATGTAGAAGGATTAGTTACAAATCCATGTTAAAAATTGATTTGATTCAAATACTTGTGGTTTAAGTGATATAGCTTCAAATACAGGCGAAACAAACGATTTAGCTTCAAATCCATGCGAATCACATAATTTGGCTTCAAATCCATGCGAAACACATGATGTAGCTTCAATCAATGCGATGTTGAAGGTTTAGCTTCAAACCCGACCGAATCAAATAATTTATCTTCAAATACTTGCGATATAAGTGATATTGCTTCAAATGGCAGGCGAAACGAACGAGTTAGCTTCACATCCATGCGAAACACATGATGTAGTTTCAAATCAATGCGATGTTGAAGGTTTAGCTTCAAATCCACGCGAAACAAATGATTTAGCTTCAAATACTTGCGACATAAGTGATATTGCTTCAAATGCAGGCGAAACGAACGAGTTTGCTTCAAATCCATGCGAAACACATGATGTAGCTTCAAAACAATGCGATGTCGAAGGTTTAGCTTCAAATCCACGCGAAACAAATGATTTAGTTTCAAATACTTGCGATATAAGTGATATAGTTTCAAATGCTGGCGAATAACCGAGTTAGCCTCAACTCCATGCGAAACCAATGATTTAGCTACAAATCAATGCGATGTTGAAGGTTTTACTTCAAGTCAATGTGTAGCAAGCGATTTAACTTCAAATACTTGCGATATAAGTTGTATAGCATCAAATGCTGGCGAAATAATCGAGTTAGCTTCAAATCCATGCGAAACATATGATGTAGCTTCAAATCAATGCGATGTAGAAGGTTTAGCTTCAAATCCACGCGAAAGAAATGATTTAGCTTCAAATACTTGCGGTATAAGTGATATAGTTTCAACTGCTGACGAAATAATCGAGTTAGATTCAAATCCATGCGAAACATATGATGTAGCTTCAAATCAATGCGATGTAGAAGGTTTAGCTTCAAATCCACGCGAAACAAATGATTTAGCTTCAAATACTTGCGGTATAAGTGATATAGTTTCAACTGCTGACGAAATAATCGAGTTAGATTCAAATCCATGCGAAACATATGAGGTAGCTTCAAATCAATGCGATGTAGAAGGTTTAGCTTCAAATCCAGAGAAACAAATGATTTACATTCAAATACTTGCGATATAAGTGATATTGCTTCAAATGCAGGCGAAACGAACGAGTTAGCTTCAAATCCATGCGAAACGCATGATGTAGCTTCAAATCAATGCCATGTTGAAGGTTTAGCTTCAAATCCACGCGAAACAAATGATTGAGCTTCAAATACTTGCGGTATAAGTGATATAGTTTCAACTGCTGACGAAATAATCGAGTTAGATTCAAATCCATGCGAAACATATGATGTAGCTTCAAATCAATGCGATGTAGAAGGTTTGGCTTCAGATCCATGCGAAACAAATGATTTAGCTCAAATACTTGCGATATAAGTGATATAGATTCTAATGCTGGCGAAATAACCGAGTTAGCTTCAAATGCAGGCGAAACAAACGCTTTAGCTTCAAATCCATGCGAATCACATAATTTAGCTTCAAATTCATGCGAAACACATGGTTTAGCTTCAAATTCATGCGAAACAAATGATATATCTTCAAATACTTGTGATATAAGTGATATTGCTTCAAATGCAGGCGAAACGAACGAGTTAGATTCAAATCCATGCGAAACACATGATGTAGCTTCAAATTAATGCGATGTAGAAGGATTAGCTTCAAATCCGAGCGAATCAAATAATTTATCTTCAAATACTTGCGATATAAGTGATATTGCTTCAAATGCAGGCGAAACGAACGAGTTAGCTTCACATCCATGCGAAACACATGATGTAGCTTCAAATCAATGCGATGTTGAAGGTTTAGCTTCAAATCCACGCGAAACAAATGATTTAGCTTCAAATACTTGCGACATAAGTGATATTGCTTCAAATGCAGGCGAAACGAACGAGTTTGCTTCAAATCCATGCGAAACACATGATGTAGCTTCAAATCAATGCGATGTCGAAGGTTTAGCTTCAAATCCACGCGAAACAAATGATTTAGTTTCAAATACTTGTGATATAAGTGATATAGTTTCAAATGCTGACGAAATAATCGAGTTATCTTCAAATCCATGCGAAACATATGATGTAGCTTCAAATCAATGCGATGTAGAAGGTTTGGCTTCAGATCCATGCGAAACAAATCATTTAGCTTCAAATACTTGCGATATAAGTGATATAGATTCTAATGCTGGTGAAATAACCGAGTTAGCCTCAACTCCATGCGAAACCAATGATTTAGCTACAAATCAATGCGATGTTGAAGGTTTTACTTCAAGTCCATGTGTAGCAAGCGATTTAACTTCAAATACTTGCGATATAAGTTGTATAGCATCAAATGCTGACGAAATAATCGAGTTAGCTTCAAATCCATGCGGCCGCGAAACATATGATGTAGCTTCAAATCAATGCGATGTAGAAGGTTTGGCTTCAGATCCATGCGAAACAAATGATTTAGTTTCAAATACTTGCGATATAAGTGATATAGATTCTAATGCTGGCGAAATAACAGAGTTAGCTTCAAATGCAGGCGAAACACATGATGTAGGTTCAAATCAGAGCGATGTAGAAGGATTAGTTACAAATCCATGTTAAAATTGATTTTGATTCAAATACTTGTGGTTTAAGTGATATTAGCTTCAAATACAGGCGAAACAAACGATTTAGCTTCAAATCCATGCGAATCACATAATTTGGCTTCAAATCCATGCGAAACACATGATGTAGCTTCAAATCAATGCGATGTTGAAGGTTTAGCTTCAAACCCGACCGAATCAAATAATTTATCTTCAAATACTTGCGATATAAGTGATATTGCTTCAAATGCAGGCGAAACGAACGAGTTAGCTTCACATCCATGCGAAACACATGATGTAGTTTCAAATCAATGCGATGTTGAAGGTTTAGCTTCAAATCCACGCGAAACAAATGATTTAGCTTCAAATACTTGCGACATAAGTGATATTGCTTCAAATGCAGGCGAAACGAACGAGTTTGCTTCAAATCCATGCGAAACACATGATGTAGCTTCAAATCAATGCGATGTCGAAGGTTTAGCTTCAAATCCACGCGAAACAAATGATTTAGTTTCAAATACTTGTGATATAAGTGATATAGTTTCAAATGCTGACGAAATAATCGAGTTATCTTCAAATCCATGCGAAACATATGATGTAGCTTCAAATCAATGCGATGTAGAAGGTTTGGCTTCAGATCCATGCGAAACAAATGATTTAGCTTCAAATACTTGCGATATAAGTGATATAGATTCTAATGCTGGGCGAAATAACCGAGTTAGCTTCAAATGCAGGCGAAACACATGATGTAGCTTCAAATCAATGCGATGTAGAAAGTTTGGCTTCAGATCCATGCGAAACAAATGATTTAGTTTCAAATACTTGCGATATAAGTGATATAGATTCTAATGCTGGCGAAATAACCGAGTTAGCTTCAAATGCAGGCGAAACAAACGCTTTAGCTTCAAATCCATGCGAATCACATAATTTAGCTTCAAATTCATGCGAAACACATGGTTTAGCTTCAAATTCATGCGAAACAAATGATATATCTTCAAATTCTTGTGATATAAGTGATATTGCTTCAAATGCAGGCGAAACGAACGAGTTAGATTCAAATCCATGCGAAACACATGATGTAGCTTCAAATTAATGCGATGTAGAAGGATTAGCTTCAAATCCGAGCGAATCAAATAATTTATCTTCAAATACTTGCGATATAAGTGATATTGCTTCAAATGCAGGCGAAACGAACGAGTTAGCTTCAAATCCATGCGAAACACATGATGTAGCTTCAAATCAATGCGATGTTGAAGGTTTAGCTTCAAATCCACGCGAAACAAATGATTTAGCTTCAAATACTTGCGACATAAGTGATATTGCTTCAAATGCAGGCGAAACGAACCAGTTTGCTTCAAATCCATGCGAAACACATGATGTAGCCTTCAAATCAATGCGATGTCGAAGGTTTAGCTTCAAATCCACGCGAAACAAATGATTAGTTTCAAATACTTGCGATATAAGTGATATAGTTTCAAATGCTGGCGAAATAACCGAGTTAGCCTCAACTCCATGCGAAACCAATGATTTAGCTACAAATCAATGCGATGTTGAAGGTTTTACTTCAAGTCCATGTGTAGCAAGCGATTTAACTTCAAATACTTGCGATATAAGTTGTATAGCATCAAATGCTGACGAAATAATCGAGTTAGCTTCAAATCCATGCGAAACATATGATGTAGCTTCAAATCAATGCGATGTAGAAGGTTTGGCTTCAGATCCATGCGAAACAAATGATTTAGTTTCAAATACTTGCGATATAAGTGATATAGATTCTAATGCTGGCGAAATAACAGAGTTAGCTCAAATGCAGGCGAAACACATGATGTAGGTTCAAATCAGAGCGATGTAGAAGGATTAGTTACAAATCCATGTTAAAAATTGATTTTGATTCAAATACTTGTGGTTTAAGTGATATAGCTTCAAATACAGGCGAAACAAACGATTTAGCTTCAAATCCATGCGAATCACATAATTTGGCTTCAAATTCATGCGAAACACATGGTTTAGCTTCAAATTCATGCGAAACAAATGATTTAGTTTCAAATACTTGCGATAATTGATATAGCTTCAAATGCTGGCGAAATAAACGAGTTAGCTCCAAATCCACGTGAAACACATCATGTAGCTTCAACTTAATGCGATGTAGAAGGTTTAGCATCAAATCCGAGCGAAACAAATGATTTGGCTTCAAATCAATGCGATGTTGTTGGTTTAACTTCAAATCCATGTGTAGCAAGCGATTTAACTTCAAATACTTGCGATATATGTTTGTCTAGCATCAAATGCAGGCGAAATAATCGAGTTAGCTTCAATGCATGCGAAACACATGATGTAGGTTCAAATCAAAGGGATGTTGAAGGTTTAGCTTCAAATCCACGGGAAACAAATGAGTTAGCTTCAAATACTTGCGATATAAGTGATATTGCTTCAAATGCAGGCGAAACGAACGAGCTAGCTTCAAATCCATGCGAAACACATGATGTAGCTTCAAATCAATGCGATGTATAAGGTTTAGCTTCAAATCCATGAGAAACAAATGATTTAGCTTCAAATACTTGCGATATAAGTGATATAGTTTCAAATGCTGGCGAAATAATCGAGTTAGCTTCAAATCCATGCGAAACATATGATGTAGCTTCAAATTAATGCGATGTAGAAGGTTTAGCTTCAAATCCACGCGAAACAAATGATTTAGTTTCAAATACTTGCGATATAAGTGATATAGTTTCAAATGCTGGCGCAATAACCGAGTTAGCCTCAACTCCATGCGAAACCAATGATTTAGCTACAAATCAATGCGATGTTGAAGGTTTTACTTCAAGTCCATGTGTAGCAAGCGATTTAACTTCAAATACTTGCGATATAAGTTGTATAGCATCAAATGCTGGCGAAATAATCGAGTTAGCTTAAAATCCATGCGAATCACACGATGTAGCTTCAAATCAATGCGATGTAGAAGGTTTAGCTTCAAATCCAAGAGAAACAAATGATTTACATTCAAATACTTGCGATATAAGTGATATAGATTCTAATGCTGGCGAAATAACCGAGTTAGCTTCAAATGCAGGCGAAACAAACGAGTTAGATTCAAATCCATGCGAAACACATGATGTAGCCTCAAATTAATGCGATGTAGAAGTTTAGCTTCAAATCCGATCGAATCAAATAATTTATCTTCAAATACTTGCGATATAAGTGATATTGCTTCAAATGCAGGCGAAACGAACGAGTTAGCTTCAAATCCATGCGAAACGCATGATGTAGCTTCAAATCAATGCGATGTTGAAGGTTTAGCTTCAAATCCACGCGAAACAAATGATTTAGCTTCAAATACTTGCGGTATAAGTGATATAGTTTCAACTGCTGACGAAATAATCGAGTTAGATTCAAATCCATGCGAAACATATGATGTAGCTTCAAATCAATGCGATGTAGAAGGTTTGGCTTCAGATCCATGCGAAACAAATGATTTAGCTTCAAATACTTGCGATATAAGTGATATAGATTCTAATGCTGGCGAAATAACCGAGTTAGCTTCAAATGCAGGCGAAACAAACGAGTTAGATTCAAATCCATGCGAAACACATGATGTAGCTTCAAATTAATGCGATGTAGAAGGTTTAGCTTCAAATCCGATCGAATCAAATAATTTATCTTCAAATACTTGCGATATAAGTGATATTGCTTCAAATGCAGGCGAAACGAACGAGTTAGCTTCAAATCCATGCGAAACGCATGATGTAGCTTCAAATCAATGCGATGTTGAAGGTTTAGCTTCAAATCCACGCGAAACAAATGATTTAGCTTCAAATACTTGCGGTATAAGTGATATAGTTTCAACTGCTGACGAAATAATCGAGTTAGATTCAAATCCATGCGAAACATATGATGTAGCTTCAAATCAATGCGATGTAGAAGGTTTGGCTTCAGATCCATGCGAAACAAATGATTTAGCTTCAAATACTTGCGATATAAGTGAAATAGATTCTAATGCTGGCGAAATAACCGAGTTAGCTTCAAATGCAGGCGAAACAAACGAGTTAGATTCAAATCCATGCGAAACAAATGATTTAGCTTCAAATACTTGCGACATAAGTGATATTGCTTCAAATGCAGGCGAAACGAACGAGTTTGCTTCAAATCCATGCGAAACACATGATGTAGCTTCAAATAAATGCGATGTCGAAGGTTTAGCTTCAAATCCACGCGAAACAAATGATTTAGTTTCAAATACTTGCGATATAAGTGATATAGTTTTCAAATGCTGGCGAAATAACCGAGTTAGACTCAACTCCATGCGAAACCAATGATTTAGCTACAAATCAATGCGATGTTGAAGGTTTTACTTCAAGTCCATGTGTAGCAAGCGATTTAACTTCAAATACTTGCGATATAAGTTGTATAGCATCAAATGCTGGCGAAATAATCGAGTTAGCTTAAAATCCATGCGAATCACACGATGTAGCTTCAAATCAATGCGATGTAGAAGGTTTAGCTTCAAATCCAAGAGAAACAAATGATTTACATTCAAATACTTGCGATATAAGTGATATTGCTTCAAATGCAGGCGAAACGAACGAGTTAGCTTCAAATCCATGCGAAACGCATGATGTAGCTTCAAATCAATGCGATGTTGAAGGTTTAGCTTCAAATCCACGCGAAACAAATGATTTAGCTTCAAATACTTGCGGTATAAGTGATATAGTTTCAACTGCTGACGAAATAATCGAGTTAGATTCAAATCCATGCGAAACATATGATGTAGCTTCAAATCAATGCGATGTAGAAGGTTTGGCTTCAGATCCATGCGAAACAAATGATTTAGCTTCAAATACTTGCGATATAAGTGATATAGATTCTAATGCTGGCGAAATAACCGAGTTAGCTTCAAATGCAGGCGAAACAAACGAGTTAGATTCAAATCCATGCCAAACACATGATGTAGCCTCAAATTAATGCGATGTAGAAGGTTTAGCTTCAAATCCGATCGAATCAAAATAATTTATCTTCAAATACTTGCGATATAAGTGATATTGCTTCAAATGCAGGCGAAACGAACGAGTTAGCTTCAAATCCATGCGAAACACATGATGTAGCTTCAAATCAATGGGATGTTGAAGGTTTAGCTTCAAATCCACGCAAAACAAATGATTTTAGCTTCAAATACTACGACATAAGTGATATTGCTTCAAATGCAGGCGAAACGAACGAGTTTGCTTCAAATCCATGCGAAACACATGATGTAGCTTCAAATCAATGCGATGTCGAAGGTTTAGCTTCAAATCCACGCGAAACAAATGATTTAGTTTCAAATACTTGCGATATAAGTGATATAGTTTCAAATGCTGGCAAAATAACCGAGTTAGCCTCAACTCCATGCGAAACCAATGATGTAGCTTCAAAGCAATGCGATGTTGAAGGTTTAGCTTCAAATCGACGCGAAACAAATGATTTAGTTTCAAATACTTGCGATAATTGATATAGCTTCAAATGCTGGCGAAATAAACGAGTTAGCTCCAAATCCACGTGAAACACATCATGTAGCTTCAACTTAATGCGATGTAGAAGGTTTAGCATCAAATCCGAGCGAAACAAATGATTTGGGCTTCAAATCAATGCGATGTTGTTGGTTTAACTTCAAATCCATGTGTAGCAAGTGATTTAACTTCAAATACTTGCGATATATGTTGTCTAGCATCAAATGCAGGCGAAATAATCGAGTTAGCTTCAAATGCATGAGAAACACATGATGTAGGTTCAAATCAAAGGGATGTTGAAGGTTTAGCTTCAAATCCACGGGAAACAAATGAGTTAGCTTCAAATACTTGCGATATAAGTGATATTGCTTCAAATGCAGGCGAAACGAACGAGTTAGCTTCAAATCCATGCGAAACACATGATGTAGCTTCAAATCAATGCGATGTTGAAGGTTTAGCTTCAAATCGACGCGAAACAAATGATTTAGCTTCAAATACTTGCGACATAAGTGATATTGCTTCAAATGCAGGCGAAACGAACGAGTTTGCTTCAAATCCATGCGAAACACATGATGTAGCTTCAAATAAATGCGATGTCGAAGGGTTTAGCTTCAAATCTACGCGAAACAAATGATTTAGTTTCAAATACTCGCGATATAAGTGATATAGTTTCAAATGCTGGCGAAATAACCGAGTTAGCCTCAACTCCATGCGAAACCAATGATTTAGCTACAAATCAATGCGATGTTGAAGGTTTAGCTTCAAATCCGAGCGAATCACATAATTTGGCTTCAAATTCATGCGAAACACATGGTTTAGCTTCAAATTCATGCGAAACAAATGATTTAGTTTCAAATACTTGCGATAATTGATATAGCTTCAAATGCTGGCGAAATAACGAGTTAGCTCCAAATCCACGTGAAACACATCATGTAGCTTCAACTTAATGCGATGTAGAAGGTTTAGCATCAAATCCGAGCGAAACAAATGATTTGGCTTCAAATCAATGCGATGTTGTTGGTTTAACTTCAAATCCATGTGTAGCAAGTGATTTAACTTCAAATACTTGCGATATATGTTGTCTAGCATCAAATGCAGGCGAAATAATCGAGTTAGCTTCAAATGCATGAGAAACACATGATGTAGGTTCAAATCAAAGGGATGTTGAAGGTTTAGCTTCAAATCCACGGGAAACAAATGAGTTAGCTTCAAATACTTGCGATATAAGTGATATTGCTTCAAATGCAGGCGAAACGAACGAGTTAGCTTCAAATCCATGCGAAACACATGATGTAGCTTCAAATCAATGCGATGTTGAAGGTTTAGCTTCAAATCGACGCGAAACAAATGATTTAGCTTCAAATACTTGCGACATAAGTGATATTGCTTCAAATGCAGGCGAAACGAACGAGTTTGCTTCAAATCCATGCGAAACACATGATGTAGCTTCAAATAAATGCGATGTCGAAGGTTTAGCTTCAAATCCACGCGAAACAAATGATTTAGTTTCAAATACTCGCGATATAAGTGATATAGTTTCAAATGCTGGCGAAATAACCGAGTTAGCCTCAACTCCATGCGAAACCAATGATTTAGCTACAAATCAATGCGATGTTGAAGGTTTTACTTCAAGTCCATGTGTAGCAAGCGATTTAACTTCAAATACTTGCGATATAAGTTGTATAGCATCAAATGCTGGCGAAATAATCGAGTTAGCTTAAAATCCATGCGAATCACACGATGTAGCTTCAAATCAATGCGATGTAGAAGGTTTAGCTTCAAATCCAAGAGAAACAAATGATTTACATTCAAATACTTGCGATATAAGTGATATTGCTTCAAATGCAGGCGAAACGAACGAGTTAGCTTCAAATCCATGCGAAACGCATGATGTAGCTTCAAATCAATGCGATGTTGAAGGTTTAGCTTCAAATCCACGCGTAACAAATGATTTAGCTTCAAATACTTGCGGTATAAGTGATATAGTTTCAACTGCTGACGAAATAATCGAGTTAGATTCAAATCCATGCGAAACATATGATGTAGCTTCAAATCAATGCGATGTAGAAGGTTTGGCTTCAGATCCATGCGAAACAAATGATTTAGCTTCAAATACGTGCGATATAAGTGATATAGATTCTAATGCTTGCGAAATAACCGAGTTAGCTTCAAATGCAGGCGAAACAAACGAGTTAGATTCAAATCCATGCGAAACACATGATGTAGCTTCAAATTAATGCGATGTAGAAGGTTTAGCTTCAAATCCGATCGAATCAAATAATTTATCTTCAAATACTTGCGATATAAGTGATATTGCTTCAAATGCAGGCGAAACGAACGAGTTAGCTTCAAATCCATGCGAAACACATGATGTAGCTTCAAATCAATGGGATGTTGAAGGTTTAGCTTCAAATCCACGCGAAACAAATGATTTAGTTTCAAATACTTACGACATAAGTGATATTGCTTCAAATGCAGGCGAAACGAACGAGTTTGATTCAAATCCATGCGAAACACATGATGTAGCTTCAAATCAATGCGATGTCGAAGGTTTAGCTTCAAATCCATGCGAAACAAATGATTTAGCTTCAAATACTTGCGGTATAAGTGATATAGTTTCAACTGCTGACGAAATAATCGAGTTAGATTCAAATCCATGCGAAACATATGATGTAGCTTCAAATCAATGCGATGTAGAAGGTTTGGCTTCAGATCCATGCGAAACAAATGATTTAGCTTCAAATACTTGCGATATAAGTGATATAGATTCTAATGCTGGCGAAATAACCGAGTTAGCTTCAAATGCAGGCGAAACAAACGAGTTAGATTCAAATCCATGCGAAACACATGATGTAGCTTCAAATTAATGCGATGTAGAAGGTTTAGCTTCAAATCCGATCGAATCAAATAATTTATCTTCAAATACTTGCGATATAAGTGATATTGCTTCAAATGCAGGCGAAACGAACGAGTTTGCTTCAAATCCATGTGAAACACATGATGTAGCATCAAATCAATGCGATGTAGAAGGTTTGGCTTCAGATCCATGCGAAACAAATGATTTAGCTTCAAATACTTGCGATATAAGTGATATAGTTTCAAATGCTGGCGAAATAACCGAGTTAACCTCAACTCCATGCGAAACCAATGATTTAGCTACAAATCAATGCGATGTTGACGGTTTTACTTCAAGTCCAAGTGTAGCAAGCGATTTAACTTCAAATACTTGCGATATAAGATGTATAGCATCAAATGCTGACGAAATAATCGAGTTAGCTTCAAATCCATGCGAAACATATGATGTAGCTTCACATCAATGCGATGTAGAAGGTTTGGCTTCAAATCCACGCGAAACAAATGATTTAGCTTCAAATACTTGCGGTATAAGTGATATAGTTTCAACTGCTGACGAAATAATCGAGTTAGATTCAAATCCATGCGAAACATATGATGTAGCTTCAAATCAATGCGATGTAGAAGGTTTAGCTTCAAATCCAAGAGAAACAAATGATTTAGTTTCAAATACTTGCGATATAAGTGATATAGTTTCAAATGCTGGCGAAATAACCGAGTTAGCCTCAACTCCATGCGAAACCAATGATTTAGCTACAAATCAATGCGATGTTGACGGTTTAGCTTCAAATCCACGCGAAACAAATGATTTAGCTTCAAATACTTGCGACATAAGTGATATTGCTTCAAATGCAGGCGAAACGAACGAGTTTGCTTCAAATCCATGCGAAACACATGATGTAGCTTCAAATCAATGCGATGTCGAAGGTTTAGCTTCAAATCCACGCGAAACAAATGATTTAGTTTCAAATACTTGCGATATAAGTGATATAGTTTCAAATGCTGACGAAATAATCGAGTTAGCTTCAAATCCATGCGAAACATATGATGTAGCTTCAAATCAATGCGATGTAGAAGGTTTGGCTTCAGATCCATGCGAAACAAATGATTTAGCTTCAAATACTTGCGATATAAGTGATATAGATTCTAATGCTGGCGAAATAACCGAGTTAGCTTCAAATGCAGGCGAAACACATGATGTAGCTTCAAATCAATGCGATGTAGAAGGTTTAGCTTCAAATCCAAGAGAAACAAATGATTTACATTCAAATACTTGCGATATAAGTGATATTGCTTCAAATGCAGGCGAAACGAACGAGTTAGCTTCAAATCCATGCGAAACGCATGATGTAGCTTCAAATCAATGCGATGTTGAAGGTTTAGCTTCAAATCCACGCGAAACAAATGATTTAGCTTCAAATACTTGCGGTATAAGTGATATAGTTTCAACTGCTGACGAAATAATCGAGTTAGATTCAAATCCATGCGAAACACATGATGTAGCTTCAAATTAATGCGATGTAGAAGGTTTAGCTTCAAATCCGATCGAATCAAATAATTTATCTTCAAATACTTGCGATATAAGTGATATTGCTTCAAATGCAGGCGAAACGAACGAGTTAGCTTCAAATCAATGCGAAACACATGATGTAGCTTCAAATCAATGGGATGTTGAAGGTTTAGCTTCAAATCCACGCGAAAGAAATGATTTAGCTTCAAATACTTACGACATAAGTGATATTGCTTCAAATGCAGGCGAAACGAACGAGTTTGCTTCAAATCCACGCGAAACAAATGATTTAGTTTCAAATACTTGCGATATAAGTGATATAGTTTCAAATGCTGGCGATATAGCCGAGTTAGCCTCAACTCCATGCGAAACCAATGATTTAGCTACAAATCAATGCGATGTTGAAGGTTTTACTTCAAGTCCATGTGTAGCAAGCGATTTAACTTCAAATACTTGCGATATAAGTTGTATAGCATCAAATGCTGACGAAATGATCGAGTTAGCTTCAAATCCATGCGAAACATATGATGTAGCATCAAATCAATGCGATGTAGTAGGTTTGGCTTCAGATCCATGCGAAACAAATGATTTAGCTTCAAATACTTGCGATATAAGTGATATAGATTCTAATGCTGGCGAAATAACAGAGTTAGCTTCAAATCCATGCGAAACATATGATGTAGCTTCAAATTAATGCGATGTAGAAGGTTTAGCTTCAAATCCGAGCGAATCATATAATTTATCTTTAAATACTTGCGATATAAGTGATATTGCTACAAATGCAGGCGAAACGAACGAGTTAGCTTCAAATCCATGCGAATCACATAATTTGGCTTCAAATTCATGCGAAACACATGGTTTAGCTTCAAATTCATGCGAAACAAATGATTTAGTTTCAAATACTTGCGATAATTGATATAGCTTCAAATGCTGGCGAAATAAACGAGTTTGCTCCAAATCCACGTGAAACACATCATGTAGCTTCAACTTAATGCGATGTAGAAGGTTTAGCATCAAATCCGAGCGAAACAAATGATTTGGCTTCAAATCAATGCGATGTTGTTGGTTTAACTTCAAATCCATGTGTAGCAAGTGATTTAACTTCAAATACTTGCGATATATGTTGTCTAGCATCAAATGCAGGCGAAATAATCGAGTTAGCTTCAAATGCATGAGAAACACATGATGTAGGTTCAAATCAAAGCGATGTTGAAGGTTTAGCTTCAAATCCACGGGAAACAAATGAGTTAGCTTCAAATACTTGCGATATAAGTGATATTGCTTCAAATGCAGGCGAAACGAACGAGTTAGCTTCAAATCCATGCGAAACACATGATGTAGCTTCAAATCAATGCGATGTATAAGGTTTAGCTTCAAATCCATGAGAAACAAATGATTTAGCTTCAAATACTTGCGATATAAGTGATATAGTTTCAAATGCTGGCGAAATAATCGAGTTAGCTTCAAATCCATGCGAAACATATGATGTAGCTTCAAATTAATGCGATGTAGAAGGTTTAGCTTCAAATCCGAGCGAATCATATAATTTATCTTTAAATACTTGCGATATAAGTGATATTGCTTCAAATGCAAGCGAAACGAACGAGTTAGCTTCAAATCCATGCGAAACACATGATGTAGCTTCAAAGCAATGCGATGTTGAAGGTTTAGCTTCAAATCGATGCGAAACAAATGATTTAGCTTCAAATACTTGCGACATAAGTGATATTGCTTCAAATGCAGGCGAAACGAACGAGTTAGCTTCAAATCCATGCGAAACACATGATGTAGCTTCAAATCAATGCGATGTCGAAGGTTTAGCTTCAAATCCACGCGAAACAAATGATTTAGTTTCAAATACTTGCGATATAAGTGATATAGTTTCAAATGCTGGCGAAATAACCGAGTTAGCCTCAACTCCATGCGAAACATATGATGTAGCTTCACATCAATGCGATGTAGAAGGTTTGGCTTCAGATCCATGCGAAACAAATGATTTAGCTTCAAATACTTGCGATATCAGTGATATTGCTTCAAATGCAGGCGAAACGAACGAGTTAGCTTCAAATCCATGCGAAACACATGATGTAGCTTCAAATCAATGCGATGTTGAAGGTTTAGCTTCAAATCCACGCGAAACAAATGATTTAGCTTCAAATACTTGCGACATAAGTGATATTGCTTCAAATGCAGGCGAAACGAACGAGTTTGCTTCAAATCCATGCGAAACACATGATGTAGCTTCAAATCAATGCGATGTCGAAGGTTTAGCTTCAAATCCACGCGAAACAAATGATTTAGTTTCAAATACTTGCGATATAAGTGATATAGTTTCAAATGCTGACGAAATAATCGAGTTAGCTTCAAATCCATGCGAAACATATGATGTAGCTTCAAATCAATGCGATGTAGAAGGTTTGGCTTCAGATCCATGCGAAACAAATGATTTAGCTTCAAATACTTGCGATATAAGTGATATAGATTCTAATGCTGGCGAAATAACCGAGTTAGCTTCAAATGCAGGCGAAACACATGATGTAGCTTCAAATCAATGCGATGTAGAAGGTTTAGCTTCAAATCCAAGAGAAACAAATGATTTACATTCAAATACTTGCGATATAAGTGATATTGCTTCAAATGCAGGCGAAACGAACGAGTTAGCTTCAAATCCATGCGAAACGCATGATGTAGCTTCAAATCAATGCGATGTTGAAGGTTTAGCTTCAAATCCACGCGAAACAAATGATTTAGCTTCAAATACTTGCGGTATAAGTGATATAGTTTCAACTGCTGACGAAATAATCGAGTTAGATTCAAATCCATGCGAAACATATGATGTAGCTTCAAATCAATGCGATGTAGAAGGTTTGGCTTCAGATCCATGCGAAACAAATGATTTAGCTTCAAATACTTGCGATATAAGCGATATAGATTCTAATGCTGGCGAAATAACCGAGTTAGCTTCAAATGCAGGCGAAACATACGAGTTAGATTCAAATCCATGCGAAACACATGATGTAGCTTCAAATTAATGCGATGTAGAAGGTTTAGCTTCAAATCCGATCGAATCAAATAATTTATCTTCAAATACTTGCGATATAAGTGATATTGCTTCAAATGCAGGCGAAACGAACGAGTTTGCTTCAAATCCATGCGAAACACATGATGTAGCTTCAAATCAATGCGATGTCGAAGGTTTAGCTTCAAATCCACGCGAAACAAATGATTTAGTTTCAAATACTTGCGATATAAGTGATATAGTTTCAAATGCTGGCGATATAGCCGAGTTAGCCTCAACTCCATGCGAAACCAATGATTTAGCTACAAATCAATGCGATGTTGAAGGTTTTACTTCAAGTCCATGTGTAGCAAGCGATTTAACTTCAAATACTTGCGATATAAGTTGTATAGCATCAAATGCTGACGAAATAATCGAGTTAGCTTCAAATCCACGCGAAACATATGATGTAGCATCAAATCAATGCGATGTAGAAGGTTTGGCTTCAGATCCATGCGAAACAAATGATTTAGCTTCAAATACTTGCGATATAAGTGATATAGTTTCAAATGCTGGCGAAATAACCGAGTTAGCCTCAACTCCATGCGAAACCAATGATTTAGCTACAAATCAATGCGATGTTGACGGTTTTACTTCAAGTCCATGTGTAGCAAGCGATTTAACTTCAAATACTTGCGATATAAGATGTATAGCATCAAATGCTGACGAAATAATCGAGTTAGCTTCAAATCCATGCGAAACATATGATGTAGCTTCACATCAATGTGATGTAGAAGGTTTGGCTTCAGATCCATGCGAAACAAATGATTTAGCTTCAAATACTTGCGATATAAGTGATATAGATTCTAATGCTGGCGAAATAACCGAGTTAGCTTCAAATGCAGGCGAAACGCATGATGTAGCTTCAAATCAATGCGATGTTGAAGGTTTAGCTTCAAATCCACGCGAAACAAATGATTTAGCTTCAAATACTTGCGGTATAAGTGATATAGTTTCAACTGCTGACGAAATAATCGAGTTAGATTCAAATCCATGCGAAACATATGATGTAGCTTCAAATCAATGCGATGTAGAAGGTTTAGCTTCAAATCCAAGAGAAACAAATGATTTAGTTTCAAATACTTGCGATATAAGTGATATAGTTTCAAATGCTGGCGAAATAACCGAGTTAGCCTCAACTCCATGCGAAACCAATGATTTAGCTACAAATCAATGCGATGTTGACGGTTTAGCTTCAAATCCACGCGAAACAAATGATTTAGCTTCAAATACTTGCGACATAAGTGATATTGCTTCAAATGCAGGCGAAACGAACGAGTTTGCTTCAAATCCATGCGAAACACATGATGTAGCTTCAAATCAATGCGATGTCGAAGGTTTAGCTTCAAATCCACGCGAAACAAATGATTTAGTTTCAAATACTTGCGATATAAGTGATATAGTTTCAAATGCTGACGAAATAATCGAGTTAGCTTCAAATCCATGCGAAACATATGATGTAGCTTCAAATCAATGCGATGTAGAAGGTTTGGCTTCAGATCCATGCGAAACAAATGATTTAGCTTCAAATACTTGCGATATAAGTGATATAGATTCTAATGCTGGCGAAATAACCGAGTTAGCTTCAAATGCAGGCGAAACACATGATGTAGCTTCAAATCAATGCGATGTAGAAGGTTTAGCTTCAAATCCAAGAGAAACAAATGATTTACATTCAAATACTTGCGATATAAGTGATATTGCTTCAAATGCAGGCGAAACGAACGAGTTAGCTTCAAATCCATGCGAAACGCATGATGTAGCTTCAAATCAATGCGATGTTGAAGGTTTAGCTTCAAATCCACGCGAAACAAATGATTTAGTTTCAAATACTTGCGATATAAGTGATATAGTTTCAAATGCTGACGAAATAATCGAGTTAGCTTCAAATCCATGCGAAACATATGATGTAGCTTCAAATCAATGCGATGTAGAAGGTTTGGCTTCAGATCCATGCGAAACAAATGATTTAGCTTCAAATACTTGCGATATAAGTGATATAGATTCTAATGCTGGCGAAATAACCGAGTTAGCTTCAAATGCAGGCGAAACACATGATGTAGCTTCAAATCAATGCGATGTAGAAGGTTTGGCTTCAGATCCATGCGAAACAAATGATTTAGCTTCAAATAATTGCGATATAAGTGATATAGATTCTAATGCTGGCGAAATAACCGAGTTAGCTTCAAATGCAGGCGAAACAAACGCTTTAGCTTCAAATCCATGCGAATCACATAATTTAGCTTCAAATTCATGCGAAACACATGGTTTAGCTTCAAATTCATGCGAAACAAATGATATATCTTCAAATACTTGTGATATAAGTGATATTGCTTCAAATGCAGGCGAAACGAACGAGTTAGATTCAAATCTATGCGAAACACATGATGTAGCTTCAAATTAATGCGATGTAGAAGGTTTAGCTTCAAATCCGAGCGAATCAAATAATTTATCTTCAAATACTTGCGATATAAGTGATATTGCTTCAAATGCAGGCGAAACGAACGAGTTAGCTTCAAATCCATGCGAAACACATGATGTAGCTTCAAATCAATGCGATGTTGAAGGTTTAACTTCAAATCCACGCGAAACAAATGATTTAGCTTCAAATACTTGCGACATATGTGATATTGCTTCAAATGCAGGCGAAACGAACGAGTTTGCTTCAAATCCATGCGAAACACATGATGTAGCTTCAAATCAATGCGATGTCGAAGGTTTAGCTTCAAATCCACGCGAAACAAATGATTTAGTTTCAAATACTTGCGATATAAGTGATATAGTTTCAAATGCTGGCGAAATAACCGAGTTAGCCTCAACTCCATGCGAAACCAATGATTTAGCTACAAATCAATGCGATGTTGAAGGTTTTACTTCAAGTCCATGTGTAGCAAGCGATTTAACTTCAAATACTTGCGATATAAGTTGTATAGCATCAAATGCTGACGAAATAATGGAGTTAGCTTCAAATCCATGCGAAACATATGATGTAGCTTCAAATCAATGCGATGTAGAAGGTTTGGCTCCAGATCCATGCGAAACAAATGATTTAGCTTTAAATACTTGCGATATAAGTGATATAGATTCTAATGCTGGCGAAATAACCGAGTTAGCTTCAAATGCAGGCGAAACACGTGATGTAGGTTCAAATCAGAGCGATGTAGAAGGATTAGTTACAAATCCACGTTAAAAATTGATTTTGATTCAAATACTTGTGATTTAAGTGATATAGCTTCAAATACAGGCGAAACAAACGGTTTAGCTTCAAGTCCATGCGAATCACATAATTTGGCTTCAAATTCATGCGAAACACATGGTTTAGCTTCAAATTCATGCGAAACAAATGATTTAGTTTCAAATACTTGCGATATAAGTGATATAACTTCAAATGCTGGCGAAATAAACGAGTTAGCTCCAAATCCACGTGACACACATCATGTAGCTTCAACTTAATGCGATGTAGAAGGTTTAGCATCAAATCCGAGCAAAACAAATGATTTAGTTTCAAATACTTGCGATATAAGTGATATAGTTTCAAATGCTGGCGAAATAACCGAGTTAGTCTCAACTCCATGCGAAACCAATGATTTAGCTACAAATCAATGCGATGTTGAAGGTTTTACTTCAAGTCCATGTGTAGCAAGCGGTTTAACTTCAAATACTTGCGATATAAGTTGTATAGCATCAAATGCTGACGAAATAATCGAGTTAGCTTCAAATCCATGCGAAACATATGATGTAGCTTCAAATACTTGCGATATAAGTGATATAGTTTCAAATGCTGTCGAAATAATCGTGTTTGCTTCAAATCCATGCGAAACAAATGATTTGGCTTCAAATGCTTGCGATATAAGTGATATAGCTTCAAATGCTGGCGAAATAAACGAGTTAGCTTCAAATCCATGCGAAACATATGATGTAGCATCAAATCAATGCGATGTAGAAGGTTTGGCCTCAGATCCATGCGAAACAAATGATTTAGCTTCAAATACTTGCGATATAAGTGATATAGCTTCAAATGCAGGCGAAACGAACAAGTTGGCGTCAAATCCATGCGAAACACATAATTAAGCTTCTAATTCATGCGAAACACATAGTTTAGCTTCATATTCATGCGAAACAAATGGTTTAGCTTCAAATACTTCCGACGTATGTGATATAGCTACAAATGCAGGCGAAGCAAACGAGTTGGCTTCAAATCCATGCGAAACACATAATGTAGCTTCAAATCATTGCGATGTAGAAAGATTAGCTTCAAATCCATGCGAAACACATGATGTAGCTTCAAATCAATGCGATATAGATGGTTTAGCTTCAAATCCATGCGAAACAAATTATTTAGATTCAAATACTTGCGATATAAGTGATATAGTTTCAAATGCTGGCGAAATAATCGAGTTAGCTTCAAATCCAAGCGAAACAAATGATTTAGCTTCAAAAACTTGAGATATAAGTGATATAGCTTCAAATGGTGGCGAAACGAACGAGTTAGCTTCAAATCCATGCGAAACACATGATGTAGCTTCAAATCAATGCGATGTAGAAGGTTTAGCTTCAAATCCAGGCGAAACAAATGATTTAGCTTCAAATACTGGTCAAACAAACGAGTTAGCTTCAAATCCATGCAAAACACATGATGTAGCTTCATGTCAATGCGATGTAGAAATATTAGCTTCAAATCCATGCGAAACACATGATGTTGCTTCAAATCAATGCGATGTATAAGGTTTAGCTTCTGCTCCATGCGAAACAAATGATTTAGCTTCAATTACTTGCGATATAAGGGATATAGCTTCAAATGCTGGCGAAATAAACGAGTTACCTTCAAATCCATGCGAAACACATGATGTAGCTTCAAATGTATAAGGTTTAATATCAAATCTATGCGAAACAAATGATTTAGCTTCAAATACTTGCGACGTAAATGATATAGCTTCAAATGCAGGCGAAACAAACGAGTTAGCTTCAAATCCATGCGAAACACATGATGTAGCTTCAAATGTATAAGGTTTAGTATCAAATCCATGCGAAACAAATGATTTAGCTTCAAATACTTGCGACGTAAGTGATATAGCTTCAAATGCAGGCGAAACAAACGAGTTAGCTTCAAATCCATGCGAAACACATGATGTAGCTTCAAATTAATGCGATGTAGAAGGTTTAGCTTCAAATCCGAGCGAATCAAATGATTTATCTTGAAATACTTGCGATATAAGTGATATAGTTTCAAATGATGGCGAAATAATCGAGTTAGCTTCAAATCCATGCGAAACATATGATGTAGCTTCAAATCAATGCGATGTAGAAAGATTAGCTTCAAATCCATGCGAAACACACGATGTTGCTTCAAATCAATGCGTTGTATAAGGTTCAGTTTCCAATCCACGCGAGACAAATGATTTAGCTTCAAATACTTGCGATATAAGTGATATAGTTTCAAATGCTGCTGAAATAATCGAGTTAGCTTCAAATCCATTCGAAACATATGATGTAGCTTCAAATCAATGCGATGTAGAAGGTTTAGCTTCAAATCCATGCGGAACAAATGATTTAGTTTCAAATACTTGCGATATAAGTGATATAGCTACAAATGCTGGCGAAATAAACGAGTTAGCTTCAAATCCACGCGAAACACATGATGTTACTTCAAATCAATGCGATGTATAAGGTTTACCTTCTACTCCATGCGAAACAAATGATTTAGCTTCAAATACTTGCGATATAAGTGATATAGCTTTAAATGCTGGCGAAATAATCAAGTTAGCTTCAAATCCATGTGGAACAAATGATTTAGTTTCAAATACTTGCGATATAAGTGATATAGCTTCACATGCTGGCGAAATAAACGAGTTACCTTCAAATCCATGCGAAACACATGATGTAGCTTCAAATCAATACAATGTAGAAAGATTAGTTTCAAATCCATGCGAAACACATGATGTTGCTTCAAATCAATGCGTTGTATAAGGTTTAGCTTCAACTCCATGCGAAACAAATGATTTAGCTTTAAATACTTGCGATATAAGTGATATAGCTTCAAATGCTGGCGAAATAATCGAGTTAGCTTCAAATCCATGCGAAACACATGATGTAGCTTCAAATCAATGCGATGTAGAAAGATTAGCTTCAAATCCATGCGAAACACACGATGTTGCTTCAAATCAATGCGTTGTATAAGGTTTAGCTTCAACTCCATGTGAAACAAATGATTTAGCTTAAAATACTTGCGATATAAGTGATATAGCTTCAAATGTTGGCGAAAAAAATGAGTTACCTTCAAATCCATGCGAAACACATTATGTAGCTTCAAATCAATGCGATGTATAAGGTTTAGCTTCAAATCCAAGCGAAACAAATGATTTAGCTTCAAATACTTGCGATATAAGTGACATAGCTCCAAATGCTGGCGTAATTAACGAGATAGCTTCAAATCCATGCGAAACACATGATGTAGCTTCAAATCAATGCGATGTAGAAGGTTCAGCTTCAAATCCATCCGGAACAAATGATTTAGATTCAAATACTTGCGATATAAGTGATATAGCTTCAAATGCTGGCGAAATAGACGAGTTAGCATCAAATCCATGCGAAACACATGATGTAGCTTCAAATCAATACGATGTTGATGGTTCAGTTTCCAATCCACGCGAGACAAATGATTTAGCTTCAAATACTTGCGATATAAGTGATATAGTTTCAAATGCTGCTGAAATAATCGAGTTAGCTTCAAATCCATTCGAAACATATGATGTAGCTTCAAATCAATGCGATGTAGAAGGTTTAGCTTCAAATCCATGCGGAACAAATGATTTAGTTTCAAATACTTGCGATATAAGTGATATAGCTTCAAATGCTGGCGAAATAAACGAGTTAGCTTCAAATCCACGCGAAACACATGATGTAGCTTCAAATGTATAAGGTTTAGCTTCAAATCCATGCGAAACAAATTATATAGCTTCAAATACTTGCGACGTAAGTGATGTAGCTTCATATGCAGGCGAAGCAAACGAGTTGGCTTCAAATCCATGCGAAACACATGATGTAGCTTCAAATCAATGCGATGTATAAGGTTTAGCTTCAAATCCATGAGAAACAAATGATTTAGCTTCAAATACTTGCGATATAAATGATATAGCTTCAAATGCTGGCGAAATAAACGAGTTAGGTTCAAATCCACGCGAAACACATGATGTAGCTTCAAATGTATAAGGTTTAGCATCAAATCCATGCGAAACACATGATGTAGCTTCAAATCTATGCGATGTAGAAAGATTAGCTTCAAATCCATGCGAAACACATGATGTAGCTTCAAATCAATGCGATGGTGAAGGTTTAGCTTCAAATCCACGCGAAACAAATGATTTAGCTTCAAATACTTGCGATATAAGTGAATTAGTTTCAAATGCTGTCGAAATAAACGAGTTACATTCATATCCATGCGAAACACATGATGAAGCTTCGAATCCATGCGAAACAAATTATTTAGCTTCAAATACTTGCGATATAAGTAATATAGTTTTAAATGCTGGCGAAATAATCGAGTTAGCTTCAAATCCATGCGAAACACATGATGTTGCTTCAAATCAATGCGATGTATAAGGTTTAGCTTCAACTCCATGCGAAACAAAAGATTTAGCTTCAAATACTTGCGATATAAGTGATATAGCTTCAAATGCTGGCGAAATAAACGAGTTAGCTTCAAATCCATGCGAAACGCATTATGTAGCTTCAAATCAATGCGTTGTATAAGGTTTAGCTTCAAATCCATGAGAAACAAATGATTTAGCTTCAAATACTTGCGATATAAGTGAATTAGTTTCAAATGCTGTCGAAATAAACCAGTTACCTTCATATCCATGGGAAACACATGATGAAGCTTCAAATACATGCAAAACAAATTATTTAGCTTCAAATACTTGCGATATAAGTGATATAGTTTTAAATGCTGGCGAAATAATCGAGTTAGATTCAAATCCATGCGAAACACATGATGTTGCTTCAAATGAATGCGATGTATAAGGTTTAGCTTCAACTCCATGCGAAACAAATGATTTAGCTTCAAATACTTGCGATATAAGTGATATAGCTTCAAATGCTGGCGAAATAAACGAGTTACCTTCAAATCCATGCGAAACACATGATGTAGCTTCAAATCAATGCGATGTAGATGGTTTAGCTTCAAATCCATGCGAAACAAATTATTTAGCTTCAAATACTTGCGATATAAGTGATATAGCTTCAAATGTTGGCGAAAAAAATGAGTTACCTTCGAATCCATGCGAAACATATGATGTAGCTTCAAATCAATGCGATGTAGAAGGTTTAGCTTCAAATCCATGCGGAACAAATGATTTAGTTTCAAATACTTGCGATATAAGTGATATAGCTTCAAATGCTGGCGAAATAAACGAGTTAGCTTCAAATCCACGCGAAACACATGATGTAGCTTCAAATGTATAAGGTTTAGCTTCAAATCCATGCGAAACAAATTATTTAGCTTCAAATACTTGCGACGTAAGTGATGTAGCTTCATATGCAGGCGAAGCAAACGAGTTGGCTTCAAATCCATGCGAAACACACGATGTAGCTTCAAATCAATGCGATGTATAAGGTTTAGCTTCAAATCCATGCGAAACAAATGATTTAGCTTCAAATACTTGCGATATAAATGATATAGCTTCAAATGCTGGCGAAAAAAACGAGTTAGGTTCAAATCCACGCGAAACACATGATGTAGCTTTAAATGTATAAGGTTTAGCATCAAATCCATGCGAAACACATGATGTAGCTTCAAATCTATGCGATGTAGAAAGATTAGCTTCAAATCCATGCGAAACACATGATGTAGCTTCAAATCAATGCGATGATGATGGTTTAGCTTCAAATCCACGCGAAACAAATGATTTAGCTTCAAATACTTGCGATATAAGTGAATTAGTTTCAAATGCTGTCGAAATAAACGAGTTACCTTCATATCCATGCGAAACACATGATGAAGCTTCGAATCCATGCGAAACAAATTATTTAGCTTCAAATACTTGCGATATAAGTAATATAGTTTTAAATGCTGGCGACATAATCGATTTAGCTTCAAATCAATGCGAAACACATGATGTTGCTTCAAATCAATGCGATGTATAAGGTTTAGCTTCAACTCCATGCGAAACAAAAGATTTAGCTTCAAATACTTGCGATATAAGTGATATAGCTTCAAATGCTGGCGAAATAAACGAGTTAGCTTCAAATCCATGCGAAACACATTATGTAGCTTCAAATCAATGCGTTGTAAAAGGTTTAGCTTCAAATCCATGAGAAACAAATGATTTAGCTTCAAATACTTGCGATATAAGTGAATTAGTTTCAAATGCTGTCGAAATAAACCAGTTACCTTCATATCCATGGGAAACACATGATGAAGCTTCAAATCCATGCGAAACAAATTATTTAGCTTCAAATACTTGCGATATAAGTGATATAGTTTTAAATGCTGGCGAAATAATCGAGTTAGATTCAAATCCATGCGAAACAGATTATGATGCTTCAAATCAATGCGATGTATAAGGTTTAGCTTCAACTCCATGCGAAACAAATGATTTAGCTTCAAATACTTGCGATATAAGTGATATAGCTTCAAATGCTGGCGAAATAAACGAGTTACCTTCAAATCCATGCGAAACACATGATGTAGCTTCAAATCAATGCGATGTAGATGGTTTAGCTTCAAATCCATGCGAAACAAATTATTTAGCTTCAAATACTGGTAAAACAAACGAGTAAGCTTCAAATCCATGCGAAACACATGATGTAGCTTCAAATCAATACGATGTTGATGGTTAAGTTTCCAATCCACGCGAGACAAATGATTTAGCTTCAAATACTTGCGATATAAGTGATATAGTTTCAAATGCTGCTGAAATAATCGAGTTAGCTTCAAATCCATTCGAAACATATGATGTAGCTTCAAATCAATGCGATGTAGAAGGTTTAGCTTCAAATCCATGCGGAACAAATGATTTAGTTTCAAATACTTGCGATATAAGTGATATAGCTTCAAATGCTGGCGAAATAAACGAGTTAGCTTCAAATCCACGCGAAACACATGATGTAGCTTCAAATGTATAAGGTTTAGCTTCAAATCCGTGCGAAACAAATTATATAGCTTCAAATACTTGCGACGTAAGTGATGTAGCTTCATATGCAGGCGAAGCAAACGAGTTGGCTTCAAATCCATGCGAAACACATGATGTAGCTTCAAATCAATGCGATGTATAAGGTTTAGCTTCAAATCCATGAGAAACAAATGATTTAGCTTCAAATACTTGCGATATAAATGATATAGCTTCAAATGCTGGCGAAATAAACGAGTTAGGTTCAAATCCACGCGAAACACATGATGTAGCTTCAAATGTATAAGGTTTAGCATCAAATCCATGCGAAACACATGATGTAGCTTCAAATCTATGCGATGTAGAAAGATTAGCTTCAAGTCCATGCGAAACACATGATGTAGCTTCAAATCAATGCGATGGTGAAGGTTTAGCTTCAAATCCACGCGAAACAAATGATTTAGCTTCAAATACTTGCGATATAAGTGAATTAGTTTCAAATGCTGTCGAAATAAACGAGTTACCTTCATATCCATGCGAAACACATGATGAAGCTTCGAATCCATGCGAAACAAATTATTTAGCTTCAAATACTTGCGATATAAGTAATATAGTTTTAAATGCTGGCGACATAATCGAGTTAGCTTCAAATCAATGCGAAACACATGATGTTGCTTCAAATCAATGCGATGTATAAGGTTTAGCTTCAACTCCATGCGAAACAAAAGATTTAGCTTCAAATACTTGCGATATAAGTGATATAGCTTCAAATGCTGGCGAAATAAACGAGTTAGCTTCAAATCCATGCGAAACACATTATGTAGCTTCAAATCAATGCGTTGTATAAGGTTTAGCTTCAAATCCATGAGAAACAAATGATTTAGCTTCAAATACTTGCGATATAAGTGAATTAGTTTCAAATGCTGTCGAAATAAACCAGTTACCTTCATATCCATGGGAAACACATGATGAAGCTTCAAATCCATGCGAAACAAATTATTTAGCTTCAAATACTTGCGATATAAGTGATATAGTTTTAAATGCTGGCGAAATAATCGAGTTAGATTCAAATCCATGCGAAACACATGATGTTGCTTCAAATCAATGCGATGTATAAGGTTTAGCTTCAACTCCATGCGAAACAAATGATTTAGCTTCAAATACTTGCGATATAAGTGATATAGCTTCAAATGCTGGCGAAATAAACGAGTTACCTTCAAATCCATGCGAAACACATGATGTAGCTTCAAATCAATGCGATCTAGATGGTTTAGCTTCAAATCCATGCGAAACAAATTATTTAGCTTCAAATACTTGCGATATAAGTAATATAGCTGCAAATGCTGGCGAAATACTCGAGTTAGATTCAAAAACTAAGCGAAACATATGATGTAGCTTCAAATCAATGCGATGTAGAAGGTTTAGCTTCAAATCCATGCGGAACAAATGATTTAGTTTCAAATACTTGCGATATAAGTGATATAGCTTCAAATGCTGGCGAAATAAACGAGTTAGCTTCAAATCCACGCGAAACACATGATGTAGCTTCAAATGTATAAGGTTTAGCTTCAAATCCATGCGAAACAAATTATATAGCTTCAAATACTTGCGACGTAAGTGATGTAGCTTCATATGCAGGCGAAGCAAACGAGTTGGCTTCAAATCCATGCGAAACACATGATGTAGCTTCAAATCAATGCGATGTATAAGGTTTAGCTTCAAATCCATGAGAAACAAATGATTTAGCTTCAAATACTTGCGATATAAATGATATAGCTTCAAATGCTGGCGAAATAAACGAGTTAGGTTCAAATCCACGCGAAACACATGATGTAGCTTCAAATGTATAAGGTTTAGCATCAAATCCATGCGAAACACATGATGTAGCTTCAAATCTATGCGATGTAGAAAGATTAGCTTCAAATCCATGCGAAACACATGATGTAGCTTCAAATCAATGCGATGGTGAAGGTTTAGCTTCAAATCCACGCGAAACAAATGATTTAGCTTCAAATACTTGCGATATAAGTGAATTAGTTTCAAATGCTGTCGAAATAAACGAGTTACATTCATATCCATGCGAAACACATGATGAAGCTTCGAATCCATGCGAAACAAATTATTTAGCTTCAAATACTTGCGATATAAGTAATATAGTTTTAAATGCTGGCGAAATAATCGAGTTAGCTTCAAATCCATGCGAAACACATGATGTTGCTTCAAATCAATGCGATGTATAAGGTTTAGCTTCAACTCCATGCGAAACAAAAGATTTAGCTTCAAATACTTGCGATATAAGTGATATAGCTTCAAATGCTGGCGAAATAAACGAGTTAGCTTCAAATCCATGCGAAACGCATTATGTAGCTTCAAATCAATGCGTTGTATAAGGTTTAGCTTCAAATCCATGAGAAACAAATGATTTAGCTTCAAATACTTGCGATATAAGTGAATTAGTTTCAAATGCTGTCGAAATAAACCAGTTACCTTCATATCCATGGGAAACACATGATGAAGCTTCAAATCCATGCAAAACAAATTATTTAGCTTCAAATACTTGCGATATAAGTGATATAGTTTTAAATGCTGGCGAAATAATCGAGTTAGATTCAAATCCATGCGAAACACATGATGTTGCTTCAAATGAATGCGATGTATAAGGTTTAGCTTCAACTCCATGCGAAACAAATGATTTAGCTTCAAATACTTGCGATATAAGTGATATAGCTTCAAATGCTGGCGAAATAAACGAGTTACCTTCAAATCCATGCGAAACACATGATGTAGCTTCAAATCAATGCGATGTAGATGGTTTAGCTTCAAATCCATGCGAAACAAATTATTTAGCTTCAAATACTTGCGATATAAGTGATATAGCTTCAAATGTTGGCGAAAAAAATGAGTTACCTTCGAATCCATGCGAAACATATGATGTAGCTTCAAATCAATGCGATGTAGAAGGTTTAGCTTCAAATCCATGCGGAACAAATGATTTAGTTTCAAATACTTGCGATATAAGTGATATAGCTTCAAATGCTGGCGAAATAAACGAGTTAGCTTCAAATCCACGCGAAACACATGATGTAGCTTCAAATGTATAAGGTTTAGCTTCAAATCCATGCGAAACAAATTATTTAGCTTCAAATACTTGCGACGTAAGTGATGTAGCTTCATATGCAGGCGAAGCAAACGAGTTGGCTTCAAATCCATGCGAAACACACGATGTAGCTTCAAATCAATGCGATGTATAAGGTTTAGCTTCAAATCCATGCGAAACAAATGATTTAGCTTCAAATACTTGCGATATAAATGATATAGCTTCAAATGCTGGCGAAATAAACGAGTTAGGTTCAAATCCACGCGAAACACATGATGTAGCTTTAAATGTATAAGGTTTAGCATCAAATCCATGCGAAACACATGATGTAGCTTCAAATCTATGCGATGTAGAAAGATTAGCTTCAAATCCATGCGAAACACATGATGTAGCTTCAAATCAATGCGATGATGATGGTTTAGCTTCAAATCCACGCGAAACAAATGATTTAGCTTCAAATACTTGCGATATAAGTGAATTAGTTTCAAATGCTGTCGAAATAAACGAGTTACCTTCATATCCATGCGAAACACATGATGAAGCTTCGAATCCATGCGAAACAAATTATTTAGCTTCAAATACTTGCGATATAAGTAATATAGTTTTAAATGCTGGCGACATAATCGATTTAGCTTCAAATCAATGCGAAACACATGATGTTGCTTCAAATCAATGCGATGTATAAGGTTTAGCTTCAACTCCATGCGAAACAAAAGATTTAGCTTCAAATACTTGCGATATAAGTGATATAGCTTCAAATGCTGGCGAAATAAACGAGTTAGCTTCAAATCCATGCGAAACACATTATGTAGCTTCAAATCAATGCGTTGTAAAAGGTTTAGCTTCAAATCCATGAGAAACAAATGATTTAGCTTCAAATACTTGCGATATAAGTGAATTAGTTTCAAATGCTGTCGAAATAAACCAGTTACCTTCATATCCATGGGAAACACATGATGAAGCTTCAAATCCATGCGAAACAAATTATTTAGCTTCAAATACTTGCGATATAAGTGATATAGTTTTAAATGCTGGCGAAATAATCGAGTTAGATTCAAATCCATGCGAAACAGATTATGATGCTTCAAATCAATGCGATGTATAAGGTTTAGCTTCAACTCCATGCGAAACAAATGATTTAGCTTCAAATACTTGCGATATAAGTGATATAGCTTCAAATGCTGGCGAAATAAACGAGTTACCTTCAAATCCATGCGAAACACATGATGTAGCTTCAAATCAATGCGATGTAGATGGTTTAGCTTCAAATCCATGCGAAACAAATTATTTAGCTTCAAATACTTGCGATATAAGTAATATAGCTGCAAATGCTGGCGAAATACTCGAGTTAGATTCAAAAACTAAGCGAAACATATGATGTAGCTTCAAATCAATGCGATGTAGAAGGTTTGCTTCAAATCCAGGCGAAACAAATGATTTAGCTTCAAATACTGGTAAAACAAACGAGTAAGCTTCAAATCCATGCGAAACACATGATGTAGCTTCAAATCAATACGATGTTGATGGTTAAGTTTCCAATCCACGCGAGACAAATGATTTAGCTTCAAATACTTGCGATATAAGTGATATAGTTTCAAATGCTGCTGAAATAATCGAGTTAGCTTCAAATCCATTCGAAACATATGATGTAGCTTCAAATCAATGCGATGTAGAAGGTTTAGCTTCAAATCCATGCGGAACAAATGATTTAGTTTCAAATACTTGCGATATAAGTGATATAGCTTCAAATGCTGGCGAAATAAACGAGTTAGCTTCAAATCCACGCGAAACACATGATGTAGCTTCAAATGTATAAGGTTTAGCTTCAAATCCGTGCGAAACAAATTATATAGCTTCAAATACTTGCGACGTAAGTGATGTAGCTTCATATGCAGGCGAAGCAAACGAGTTGGCTTCAAATCCATGCGAAACACATGATGTAGCTTCAAATCAATGCGATGTATAAGGTTTAGCTTCAAATCCATGAGAAACAAATGATTTAGCTTCAAATACTTGCGATATAAATGATATAGCTTCAAATGCTGGCGAAATAAACGAGTTAGGTTCAAATCCACGCGAAACACATGATGTAGCTTCAAATGTATAAGGTTTAGCATCAAATCCATGCGAAACACATGATGTAGCTTCAAATCTATGCGATGTAGAAAGATTAGCTTCAAGTCCATGCGAAACACATGATGTAGCTTCAAATCAATGCGATGGTGAAGGTTTAGCTTCAAATCCACGCGAAACAAATGATTTAGCTTCAAATACTTGCGATATAAGTGAATTAGTTTCAAATGCTGTCGAAATAAACGAGTTACCTTCATATCCATGCGAAACACATGATGAAGCTTCGAATCCATGCGAAACAAATTATTTAGCTTCAAATACTTGCGATATAAGTAATATAGTTTTAAATGCTGGCGACATAATCGAGTTAGCTTCAAATCAATGCGAAACACATGATGTTGCTTCAAATCAATGCGATGTATAAGGTTTAGCTTCAACTCCATGCGAAACAAAAGATTTAGCTTCAAATACTTGCGATATAAGTGATATAGCTTCAAATGCTGGCGAAATAAACGAGTTAGCTTCAAATCCATGCGAAACACATTATGTAGCTTCAAATCAATGCGTTGTATAAGGTTTAGCTTCAAATCCATGAGAAACAAATGATTTAGCTTCAAATACTTGCGATATAAGTGAATTAGTTTCAAATGCTGTCGAAATAAACCAGTTACCTTCATATCCATGGGAAACACATGATGAAGCTTCAAATCCATGCGAAACAAATTATTTAGCTTCAAATACTTGCGATATAAGTGATATAGTTTTAAATGCTGGCGAAATAATCGAGTTAGATTCAAATCCATGCGAAACACATGATGTTGCTTCAAATCAATGCGATGTATAAGGTTTAGCTTCAACTCCATGCGAAACAAATGATTTAGCTTCAAATACTTGCGATATAAGTGATATAGCTTCAAATGCTGGCGAAATAAACGAGTTACCTTCAAATCCATGCGAAACACATGATGTAGCTTCAAATCAATGCGATGTAGATGGTTTAGCTTCAAATCCATGCGAAACAAATTATTTAGCTTCAAATACTTGCGATATAAGTAATATAGCTGCAAATGCTGGCGAAATACTCGAGTTAGATTCAAAAACTAAGCGAAACATATGATGTAGCTTCAAATCAATGCGATGTAGAAGGTTTGCTTCAAATCCAGGCGAAACAAATGATTTAGCTTCAAATACTGGTAAAACAAACGAGTAAGCTTCAAATCCATGCGAAACACATGATGTAGCTTCAAATCAATACGATGTTGATGGTTCAGTTTCCAATCCACGCGAGACAAATGATTTAGCTTCAAATACTTGCGATATAAGTGATATAGTTTCAACTGCTGGCGAAATAATCGAGTTAGCTTCAAATCCATGCGAAACACATGATGTAGCTTCAAATCAATGCGATGTAGAAAGATTAGCTTCAAATCCATGCGAAACACATGATGTTACTTCAAATCTATGCGATGTATAAGGTTTAGCTTCTACTCCATGCGAAAAAAATGATTTAGCTTCATATACTTGCGATATAAGGGATATAGCTTCAAATGCTGGCGAAATAAACGAGTTACCTTCAAATCCATGCGAAACACATGATGTAGCTTCAAATGTATAAGGTTTAGTGTCAAATCCATGCGAAACAAATGATTTAGCTTCAAATACTTGCGACGTAAGTGATATAGCTTCAAATGCAGGCGAAACGAACGAGTTAGCTTCAAATCCATGCGAAACACATGATGTAGATTTAAATACTTGCGATATAAGTGATATAGTTTCAAATGCTGTCGAAATAATCGTGTTTGCATCAAATCCATGCGAAACAAATGATTTGGCTTCAAATGCTTGCGATATAAGTGATATAGCTTGAAATGCTGTCGAAATAAACGAGTTAGCTTCAAATCCATGCGAAACACATGATGTAGCTTCAAATCAATACGATGTTGATGGTTCAGTTTCCAATCCACGCGAGACAAATGATTTAGCTTCAAATACTTGCGATATAAGTGATATAGTTTCAAATGCTGCTGAAATAATCGAGTTAGCTTCAAATCCATTCGAAACATATGATGTAGCTTCAAATCAATGCGATGTAGAAGGTTTAGCTTCAAATCCATGCGGAACAAATGATTTAGTTTCAAATACTTGCGATATAAGTGATATAGCTTCAAATGCTGGCGAAATAAACGAGTTAGCTTCAAATCCACGCGAAACACATGATTTAGCTTCTTAATGTATAAGGTTTAGCTTCAAATCCATGCGAAACAAATTATTTAGCTTCAAATACTTGCGACGTAAGTGATGTAGCTTCATATGCAGGCGAAGCAAACGAGTTGGCTTCAAATCCATGCGAAACACATGATGTAGCTTCAAATCAATGCGATGGTGAAGGTTTAGCTTCAAATCCACGCGAAACAAATGATTTAGCTTCAAATACTTGCGATATAAGTGAATTAGTTTCAAATGCTGTCGAAATAAACGAGTTACCTTCATATCCATGCGAAACACATGATGAAGCTTCGAATCCATGCGAAACAAATTATTTAGCTTCAAATACTTGCGATATAAGTAATATAGTTTTAAATGCTGGCGAAATAATCGAGTTAGCTTCAAATCCATGCGAAACACATGATGTTGCTTCAAATCAATGCGATGTATAAGGTTTAGCTTCAACTCCATGCGAAACAAAAGATTTAGCTTCAAATACTTGCGATATAAGTGATATAGCTTCAAATGCTGGCGAAATAAACGAGTTAGCTTCAAATCCATGCGAAACACATTATGTAGCTTCAAATCAATGCGTTGTATAAGGTTTAGCTTCAAATCCATGAGAAACAAATGATTTTGCTTCAAATACTTGCGATATAAGTGAATTAGTTTCAAATGCTGTCGAAATAAACCAGTTACCTTCATATCCATGGGAAACACATGATGAAGCTTCAAATCCATGCGAAACAAATTATTTAGCTTCAAATACTTGCGATATAAGTGATATAGTTTTAAATGCTGGCGAAATAATCGAGTTAGATTCAAATCCATGCGAAACACATGATGTTGCTTCAAATCAATGCGATGTATAAGGTTTAGCTTCAACTCCATGCGAAACAAATGATTTAGCTTCAAATACTTGCGATATAAGTGATATAGCTTCAAATGCTGGCGAAATAAACGAGTTACCTTCAAATCCATGCGAAACACATGATGTAGCTTCAAATCAATGCGATGTAGATGGTTTAGCTTCAAATCCATGCGAAACAAATTATTTAGCTTCAAATACTTGCGATATAAGTAATATAGCTGCAAATGCTGGCGAAATACTCGAGTTAGATTCAAAAACTAAGCGAAACATATGATGTAGCTTCAAATCAATGCGATGTAGAAGGTTTGCTTCAAATCCAGGCGAAACAAATGATTTAGCTTCAAATACTGGTAAAACAAACGAGTAAGCTTCAAATCCATGCGAAACACATGATGTAGCTTCATATCAATGCGATGTATAAGGTTTAGCTTCAAATCCATGCGAAACAAATGATTTAGCTTCAAATACTTGCGATATAAGTGATATTGCTTCAAATGCAGGCGAAACGAACGAGTTAGCTTCAAATCCATGCGAAACACATGATGTAGCTTCAAATCAATGCGATGTAGAAAGATTAGCTTCAAATCCATGCGAAACACATGATGTTACTTCAAATCTATGCGATGTATAAGGTTTAGCTTCTACTCCATGCGAAAAAAATGATTTAGCTTCATATACTTGCGATATAAGGGATATAGCTTCAAATGCTGGCGAAATAAACGAGTTACCTTCAAATCCATGCGAAACACATGATGTAGCTTCAAATGTATAAGGTTTAGTGTCAAATCTATGCGAAACAAATGATTTAGCTTCAAATACTTGCGACGTAAGTGATATAGCTTCAAATGCAGGCGAAACGAACGAGTTAGCTTCAAATCCATGCGAAACACATGATGTAGGTTTAAATACTTGCGATATAAGTGATATAGTTTCAAATGCTGTCGAAATAATCGTGTTTGCATCAAATCCATGCGAAACAAATGATTTGGCTTCAAATGCTTGCGATATAAGTGATATAGCTTCAAATGCTGTCGAAATAAACGAGTTAGCTTCAAATCCATGCGAAACACATGATGTAGCTTCATATCAATGCTATGTATAAGGTTGAGCTTCAAATCCATGCGAAACAAATGATTTAGCTTCAAATACTTGCGATATAAGTGATATAGTTTCAAATGCTGGCGAAATAATCGAGTTAGCTTCAAATCCATGCGAAAAACATGATGTAGCTTCAAATCAATGCGATGTAGAAAGATTAGCTTCAAATCCATGCGAAACACATGATGTTTCTTCAAATCTATGCGATGTAAAAGGTTTAGCTTCTACTCCATGCGAAACAAATGATTTAGCTTCATATACTTGCGATATAATGGATATAGCTTCAAATGCTGGCGAAATAAACGAGTTACCTTCAAATCCATGCGAAACACATGATGTAGCTTCAAATGTATAAGGTTTAGTGTCAAATCCATGCGAAACAAATGATTTAGCTTCAAATACTTGCGACGTAAGTGATATAGCTTCAAATGCAGGCGAAACGAACAAGTTAGCTTCAAATCCATGCGAAACACATGATGTAGATTTAAATACTTGCGATATAAGTGATATAGTTTCAAATGCTGTCGAAATAATCGTGTTTGCATCAAATCCATGCGAAACACATGATTTAGCTTCAAATACTTGCGACGTAAGTGATATAGCTTCAAATGCAGGCGAAACAAACGCATTAACTTCAAATCCATGCGCATCACATAATTTAGCTTAAAATTCATGCGAAACACATGGTTTAGCTTCAAATTCATGCGAAACAAATGATTTAGCTTCATATACTTGCGATATAAGGGATATAGCTTCAAATGCTGGCGAAATAAACGAGTTAGCTTCAAATCCACGCGAAACACATGATGTAGCTTCAAATGTATAAGGTTTAGCTTCAAATCCATGCGAAACAAATTATTTAGCTTCAAATACTTGCGACGTAAGTGATGTAGCTTCATATGCAGGCGAAGCAAACGACTTGGCTTCAAATCCATGCGAAACACATGATGTAGCTTCAAATCAATGCGATGTATAAGGTTTAGCTTCAAATCCATGAGAAACAAATGATTTAGCTTCAAATACTTGCGACATAAGTGATATAGCTTCAAATGCTGGCGAAATAAACGAGTTAGGTTCAAATCCACGCGAAACACATGATGTAGCTTCAAATGTATAAGGTTTAGCATCAAATCCATGCGAAACACATGATGTAGCTTCAAATCTATGCGATGTAGAAAGATTAGCTTCAAATCCATGCGAAACACATGATGTTGCTTAAAATCAATGCGATGTATAAGGTTTAGCTTCAACTCCATGCGAAAAAAATGATTTAGCTTCAAATACTTGCGATATAAGTGATATAGTTTCAAATGCTGGCGAAATAATCGAGTTAGCTTCAAATCCATGCGAAACACATGATGTTGCTTCAAATCAATGCGATGTATAAGGTTTAGCTTCAACTCCATGCGAAACAAAAGATTTAGCTTCAAATACTTGCGATATAAGTGATATAGCTTCAAATGCTGGCGAAATAAACGAGTTACCTTCAAATCCATGCGAAACACATGATGTAGCATCAAATCAATACAATGTAGAAAGATTAGTTTCAAATCCATGCGAAACACAAGATGTTGCTTCAAATCAATGCGATGTATAAGGTTTAGTTTCAACTCCATGCGAAACAAATGATTTAGCTTCAAATACTTGCGATATAAGTGATATAGCTTCAAATGCTGGCGAAATAATCGAGTTAGCTTCAAATCCATGCGAAACACATGATGTAGCTTCAAATCAATGCGATGTAGAAAGATTAGCTTCAAATCCATGCGAAACACACGATGTTGCTTCAAATCAATGCGTTGTATAAGGTTTAGCTTCAACTCCATGCGAAACAAATGATTTAGCTTGAAATACTTGCGATATAAGTGATATAGCTTCAAATGTTGGCGAAAAAAATGAGTTACCTTCAAATCCATGCGAAACACATTATGTAGCTTCAAATAAATGCGATGTATAAGGTTTAGCTTCAAATCCAACAAAACAAATGATTTAGCTTCAAATACTTGCGATATAAGTGACATAGCTTCAAATGCTGGCGCAATTAACGAGATAGCTTCAAATCCATGCGAAACACATGATGTAGCTTCAAATCAATGCGATGTAGAAGGTTCAGCTTCAAATCCATCCGGAACAAATGATTTAGATTCAAATACTTGCGATATAAGTGATATAGCTTCAAATGCTGGCGAAATAGACGAGTTAGCATCAAATCCATGCGAAACACATGATGTAGCTTCAAATCAATACGATGTTGATGGTTCAGTTTCCAATCCACGCGAGACAAATGATTTAGCTTCAAATACTTGCGATATAAGTGATATAGTTTCAAATGCTGCTGAAATAATCGAGTTAGCTTCAAATCCATTCGAAACATATGATGTAGCTTCAAATCAATGCGATGTAGAAGGTTCAGCTTCAAATCCATGCGGAACAAATGATTTAGTTTCAAATACTTGCGATATAAGTGATATAGCTACAAATGCTGGCGAAATAAACGAGTTAGCTTCAAATCCACGCGAAACACATGATGTAGCTTCAAATTGTATAAGGTTTAGCTTCAAATCCATGCGAAACAAATTATTTAGCTTCAAATACTTGCGACGTAAGTGATGTAGCTTCATATGCAGGCGAAGCAAACGAGTTGGCTTCAAATCCATGCGAAACACATGATGTAGCTTCAAATCAATGCGATGTACAAGGTTTAGCTTCAAATCCATGAGAAACAAATGATTTAGCTTCAAATACTTGCGATATAAGTGATATAGCTTCAAATGCTGGCGAAATAAACGAGTTAGGTTCAAATCCACGCGAAACACATGATGTAGCTTCAAATGTATAAGGTTTAGCATCAAATCAATGCGAAGCACATGATGTAGCTTCAAATCTATGCGATGTAGAAAGATTAGCTTCAAATCCATGCGAAACACATGATGTTACTTCAAATCAATGCGATGTATAAGGTTTACCTTCTACTCCATGCGAAACAAATAATTTAGCTTCAAATACTTGCGATATAAGTGATATAGCTTCAAATGTTGGCGAAATAAACGAGTTAGCTTCAAATCCATGCGAAACACATGATGTAGCTTCAAATCAACGCGATGTAGAAGGTTTAGCTTCAAATCCACGCGAAACAAATGATTTAGCTTCAAATACTCGTCAAACAATCGAGTTAGCTTCAAATCCATGCGAAACACATGATGTAGTTTAATATCAATGCGATGTAGAAAGATTAGCTTCAAATCCATGCGACACACATGATGTTGCTTCAAATCAATGCGATGTATAAGGTTTAGCTTCAACTCCATGCGAAACAAATGATTTAGCTTGAAATACTTGCGATATAATTGATATAGCTTCAAATGTTGGCGAAAAAAATGAGTTACCTTCAAATCCATGCGAAACACATTATGTAGCTTCAAATCAATGCGATGTATAAGGTTTAGCTTCAAATCCAAGCGAAACAAATGATTTAGCTTCAAATACTTGCGATATAAGTGACATAGCTTCAAATGCTGGCGCAATTAACGAGATAGCTTCAAATCCATGCGAAACACATGATGTAGCTTCAAATCAATGCGATGTAGAAGGTTCAGCTTCAAATCCATCCGGAACAAATGATTTAGATTCAAATACTTGCGATATAAGTGATATAGCTTCAAATGCTGGCGATATAGACGAGTTAGCATCAAATCC
>NW_027477967.1:0-44627 GCF_051020955.1 Megalopta genalis
TTTAGCTACAAATCAATGCGATGTAGAAGCTTTAGCTTCAAATCCATACGAAACAAATGATTTAGCTTCAAACACTTGTGATATAAGTGATATAGCTTCAAATCCAGACGAAACAAACGTTGTAGCTTCAACTCCATGCGAATCATATTATATACCTTCAAATCAATGCGATGTAGAAGGTTTAGCTTCAAATCAATTTGATATGGAAGGTTTAGCTTCAAACCAATGAGATGTGGAGGGTTTAGCTTCAAATCCGTGCGACACAAATTACTTGCATCAGATACTTGCGAAATAAGTGATATAGCTTCAAATGCAGGAGAAACAAACGAGTTAGCTTCAAATCCAAGCAAAACACATGAATGAGCTTCAGATACTTGCGATATAAGTGATATAACCTCAAATGCAGACGAAACAAACGTTGTAGCTTCAACTCCATACGAAACATATTATTTACCTTCAAATCAATGCGATGTAGAAGGCTTAGCTTCAAAACCATGCGATATAAATTGGATCAGCTTCTAATACCTGTGATATACACGATTCAGCTGCGACTGCTTGCGAAACAAACGAGTTAGCTTCAAATCCAAGCGAAACACATGATTTAGCTTCAAATCAATGCGATGTAGAAGGTTTAGCTTCAAATCCATGCGACACAGATGATTTAGCTTCAAATCAATGCGAAGTAGAAGGCTTAGCTTCAAACCGATGCGGAACAAATGATTTAGCTTCAAACACTTGCGATATAAGTGATATAGCATCAAATGCAGTCGAAACGAACGAGTTAGCTTCAAATCCATGCGATGCACATGATTTAGCTGCAAATCAATGCGATGTAGAAGGTGCAGCTTCAAATCCAAGCGAAACACATGATTTAGCTACAAATCAATGCGATGTAGAAGCTTTAGCTTCAAATCCATACGAAACAAATGATTTAGCTTCAAACACTTGTGATATAAGTGATATAGCTTCAAATCCAGACGAAACAAACGTTGTAGCTTCAACTCCATGCGAATCATATTATATACCTTCAAATCAATGCGATGTAGAAGGTTTATCTTCAAATCAATTTGATATGGAAGGTTTAGCTTCAAACCAATGCGATGTGGAGGGTTTAGCTTCAAATCCGTGCGACACAAATTACTTGCATCAGATACTTGCGAAATAAGTGATATAGCTTCAAATGCAGGAGAAACAAACGAGTTAGCTTCAAATCCAAGCAAAACACATGAATGAGCTTCAGATACTTGCGATATAAGTGATATAACCTCAAATGCAGACGAAACAAACGTTGTAGCTTCAACTCCATACGAAACATATTATTTACCTTCAAATCAATGCGATGTAGAAGGCTTAGCTTCAAAACCATGCGATATAAATGGATCAGCTTCTAATACCTGTGATATACACGATTCAGCTGCGACTGCTTGCGAAACAAACGAGTTAGCTTCAAATCCAAGCGAAACACATGATTTAGCTTCAAATCAATGCGATGTAGAAGGTTTAGCTTCAAATCCATGCGAAACAAATGGTTTAGCTTCAGATATTTGCGATATATGTGATATAGCTTCAAATGCAGGAGAAACAAACGAGTTAGCTTCAAAATCCATACGATACACATGATTTAGCTGCAAATAAATGCAATGTAGAAGGATTAGCTTCAAATCCAAGCGAAACACATGATTTAGCATCAGATACTTGCGATATAACTGATATAGCTTCAAATGCAGGGGAAACAATCGAGTTAGCATCAAATCCATGCAAAACACATGATTTAGCTTCAAATCAATTCGATGTAGAAAGTTTAGCTTCAAATCCAAGCGAATCCCATGAGATAGCTTGAAATCAATGCGATGTAGAAGGTTTACCTTCAAATCCATGCGAAACAAATAATTTATAATCAGATACTTGCGATATAACTGATATTGCTTCAAATGCAGGGGAAACAAACGAGTTAGCTTCAAAATCCATGCGATACACATCGTTTAGCTTTAAATCCATGCGAAGTAGTAGGCTTAGCTTCAAATCCATGCGATGTAGAATGTTTAGCTTCTAATCCATGCGAAACAAATGAGTTAGCCTCAAATCAATACGATGTAGAAGGTTTAGCTTCAAATCCATGCGAAACAAATGATTTAGCTTCAGATACTTGTGATATAAGTGTTATAGCATCAAATGCAGGCGAAATGAACGAGTTAGCATCAAATCCATGCAAAACACATGATTTAGGTGGAAATCAATGCGATGTAGAAGGTTTAGCTTCAAATCCAAGCGAAACACATCATTTAGCATCAGATACTTGCGATATAACTGATATAGCTTCAAATGCAGTGGAAACAAACGAGTTAGCATCAAATCCATGCAAAACACATGATTTAGCTTCAAAGCAATGCGATGTAGAAGGTTTAGCTACAAATCCATGCGAAACAAATGATTTAGAATCAAACACTTGAGATATAAGTGATATAGTTTCAAATGCAGACGAATAAAAAGAGTTAGCTTCAAAATCCATGCGATACACATCATTTATCATTAAATCTATGCGAAATAGAAGGCTTAGCTTCAAATCCATGCGAAACACATGATTTAGCTTCAGATAATTGCGATATATGTGATATAGCTTCAAATGCAGGAGAAACAAACGAGTTAGCTTCAAAATCCATACGATACACATGATTTAGCTGCAAATAAATGCGATGTAGAAGGCTTTGCTTCAAATCAATGCCAAACAAATTGTTTATATTCAAATACTTGTGATATTCATGATTTAGCTTCAACTGCCTGCGGAACAAACGAGTTAGCTCCAAATCCAAGCGAAACACATGACTTAGCTTCAAATCAATTCGAAGTAGAAGGCTTAGCTTCAAAACCATGCGATATAAATGGATCAGCTTCTAATACCTGTGATATACACGATTCAGCTGCGACTGCTTGCGAAACAAACGAGTTAGCTTCAATCCCAGCGAAACACATGATTTAGCTTCAAATCAATGCGATGTAGAAGGTTTAGTTTCAAATCCATGCGAAACAAATGGTTTAGCTTCAGATAATTGCGATATATGTGATATAGCTTCAAATGCAGGAGAAACAAACGAGTTAGCTTCAAAATCCATACGATACACATGATTTAGCTGCAAATAAATGCAATATAGAAGGATTAGCTTCAAATCAAGCGAAACACATGATTTAGCATCAGATACTTGCGATATAACTGATATAGCTTCAAATGCAGGGGAAACAAACGAGTTAGCATCAAATCCATGCAAAACAACATGATTTAGCTTCAAATCAATTCGATGTAGAAGGTTTAGCTTCAAATCCAAGCGAATCCCATGAGATAGCTTCAAATCAATGCGATATAGAAGGTTTACCTTCAAATCCATGCGAAACAAATAATTTATAATCAGATATTTGCGATATAACTGATATTGCTTCAAATGCAGGGGAAACAAACGAGTTAGGCATGAAATCCATGCAAAACACATGATTTACCTTAAATCATTGCGATGTAGAAAGTTTAGCTTCAAATCCATGCGAAACAAATGATTTAGCATCAGATACTTGCGATATAAGTGATATAGCTTCAAATGCAAGGAGAAACAAACGAGTTAACTACAAATCCATGCAAAAAACATGATTTAGTTTCAAATAAATGCGACGTAGACGGTTTAGCTTCAAATCCATGCGAAACATATGATTTAGCTGCAAATCAATGCGATGTAGAAGGTTTAGCATCAAATCCATGCAAAACACATGATTTAGCTTCAAATCAATGCGATGTAGAAGGTTTAGCTTCAAATCCATGCGACACAGATGATTTAGCTTCAAATCAATGCGAAGTAGAAGGCTTAGCTTCAAACCGATGCGGAACAAATGATTTAGCTTCAAACACTTGCGATATAAGTGATATAGCATCAATGCAGGTGAAACGAACGAGTTAGCTTCAAATCCATGCGAAGCACATGATTTAGCTGCAAATCAATGCGATGTAGAAGGTTTAGTTTCAAATCCATGCGAATCACATGAGATAGCTTCAAATCAATGCGATGTTGAAGGTTTAGCTACAAATCCATGCGAAACATATAATTTAGCATCAAACACTTGGGATATAATTGATATAGCTTCAAAGGCAGACGAATCAAACGAGTTAGCTTCAAAATCCATGCGATACACATCATTTAGCTTTAAAATCCATGCGAAGTAGTAGGCTTAGCTTCAAATCCATGCGATGTGGAATGTTTAGCTTCTAATCCATGCGAAACAAATGAGGTTAGCTTCAAATCAATACGATGTAGAAGGTTTAGCTTCAAATCCATGCGAAACAAATGATTTAGCTTCAGATACTTGCGATATAAGTGTTATAGCATCAAATGCAGGCGAAATGAACGAGTTAGCTTCAAATCCAGCGAATCACACGATAAGCTTCAAATCAATGCGATGTAGAAGGTTAGCTTCAAATCCATGCGACACAGATGATTTAGCTTCAAATCAATGCGAAGTAGAAGGCTTAGCTTCAAACCGATGCGGAACAAATGATTGAGCTTCAACACTTGGATATAGGTGATATAACTTCAACTGCATGCGAAACAAACGAGTTAGCTTCAAATCCATGCGAAACAAATGATTTAGCATCAGATACTTGTGATATAACTGAAAAAGATTCAAATGCAGGGGAAACAAACGAGTTAGCATCAAATCCATGCGAAACACATGATTTAGCTTTAAATCCATGCGCAGTAGAAGGCTTAGCTTCAAATCCATGCGAAACTAATGATTTAGCTTCAAATCAATACGATGTAGAAGTTTTAGCTTCAAATCCATGCGAAACAAATGATTTAGCTTTAGATTCTTGCGATATAAGTGATATAGCATCAAATGCAGGCGAAACGAACGAGTTAGCTTCAAATCCATGCGAACACAGTATTTAGCTTTAAAACCATGCGCAGTAGAAGGCTTAGCTTCAAATCCATGCGAAACAAATGATTAGGTTCAGATGCTTGCGATATAAGTGATGTAGCTTCAACCGCAGGGGGAAACAAACGGGTTAGCATCAATTCCATGCAAAACACATGATTTAGCTTGCAATCAAAGCGAAGTAGAAGGTATAGCTCAAATCAAAACGAAACACATGATTTAGCTTCAAATCAATGCGATGTAGATGGTTTAGCTTCAAATCCATGCGAAACAAATGATTTCGCTTCAAACACTTGTGATATAAGTGATATAGCTGCAAATGCAGACGAATCAACGGGGTAGCATCAATTCCATGCGATACATATCATTTTGCTTCAAATCGATACGATGTAGAAGGTTTAGCTTCAAATCCATGCGAAACAAATAATTTATCATCAGATACTTGCGATATAACTGATATATCATCAAATGCAGGGGATACAAACGAGTTATCATCAAATCCATGCAAAACACATGATTTAGTTTCAAATCAATGCGATGTAGAAGGTTTAGCTTCAAATCCATGCGACACAGATGATTTAGCTTCAAATCAATGCGAAGTAGAAGGCTTAGCTTCAAACCGATGCGGAACAAATGATTTAGCTTCAAAACACTTGCGATATAAGTGATATAGCATCAAATGCAGGTGAAACGAACGAGTTAGCTTCAAATCCATGCGAAGCACATGATTTAGCTGCAAATCAATGCGATGTAGAAGGTTTAGTTTCAAATCCATGCGATCACATGAGATAGCTTCAAATCAATGCGATGTTGAAGGTTTAGCTACAAATCCATGCGAAACATATAATTTTAGCATCAAACACTTGGGGATATAATTGATATAGCTTCAAAGGCAGACGAATCAACGAGTTAGCTTCAAAATCCATGCGATACACATCATTTAGCTTTAAATCCATGCGAAGTAGTAGGCTTAGCTTCAAATCATGCGATTGTGGAATGTTTAGCTTCTAATCCATGCGAAACAAATGAGTTAGCTTCAAATCAATACGATGTAGAAGGTTTAGCTTCAAATCCATGCGAAACAAATGATTTAGCTTCAGATACTTGCGATATAAGTGTTATAGCATCAAATGCAGGCGAAATGAACGAGTTAGCATCAAATCCATGCAAAACACATGATTTAGGTGGAAATCAATGCGATGTAGAAGGTTTAGCTTCAAATCCAAGCGAAACACATCATCTAGCATCAGATACTTGCGATATAACTGATATAGCTTCAAATGCAGTGGAAACAAACGAGTTAGCATCAAATCCATGCAATACACATGATTTAGCTTCAAAGCAATGCGATGTAGAAGGTTTAGCTACAAATCCATGCGAAACAAATGATTTAGAATCAAACACTTGAGATATAAGTGATATAGTTTCAAATGCAGACGAATAAAACGAGTTAGCTTCAAAATCCGTGCGATACACATCATTTATCATTAAATCTATGCGAAATAGAAGGCTTAGCTTCAAATCCATGCGAAACACATGATTTAGCTTCAGATAATTGCGATATATGTGATATAGCTTCAAATGCAGGAGAAACAAACGAGTTAGCTTCAAAATCCATACGATACACATGATTTAGCTGCAAATAAATGCGATGTAGAAGGCTTTGCTTCAAATCAATGCCAAACAAATTGTTTATATTCAAATACTTGTGATATTCATGATTTAGCTTCAACTGCCTGCGGAACAAACGAGTTAGCTCCAAATCCAAGCGAAACACATGATTTAGCTTCAAATCAATTCGAAGTAGAAGGCTTAGCTTCAAAACCATGCGATGTAAATGGATCAGCTTCTAATACCTGTGTTATACACGATTCAGCTGCGACTGCTTGCGAAACAAACGAGTTAGCTTCAAAATCCATGCGATACACATCATTTAGCTTTAAATCCATGCGAAGTAGTAGGCTGAGCTTCAAATCCATGCGATGTAGAATGTTTAGCTTCTAATCCATGCGAAACAAATGAGTTAGCTTCAAATCAATACGATGTAGAAGGTTTAGCTTCAAATCCATGCGAAACAAATGATTTAGGTTCAGATGCTTGCGATATAAGTGATGTAGCTTCAAATGCAGGGGAAACAAACGGGTTAGCATCAATTCCATGCAAAACACATGATTTAGCTTCAAATCAAAGCGAAGTAGAAGGTATATCTTCAAATCCAAACGAAACACATGATTTAGATTCAAATCAATGCGATGTAGAAGGTTTAGCTTCAAATCCATGCGAAACAAATGATTTCGCTTCAAACACTTGTGATATAAGTGATATAGCTGCAAATGCAGACGAAAAGAACGAGTTAGCTTCAAATCCAAGCGAATCACACGATAAGCTTCAAATCAATGCGATGTAGAAGGTTTAGCTTCAAATCCATGCGACACAGATGATTTAGCTTCAAATCAATGCGAAGTAGATGGCTTAGCTTCAAACCGATGCGGAACAAATGATTGAGCTTCAAACACTTTGGATATAGGTGATATAACTTCAACTGCATGCGAAACAAACGAGTTAGCTTCAAATCCATGCGAAACAAATGATTTAGCATCAGATACTTGTGATATAACTGAAAAAGATTCAAATGCAGGGGAAACAAACGAGTTAGCATCAAATCCATGCGAAACACATGATTTAGCTTTAAATCCATGCGCAGTAGAAGGCTTAGCTTCAAGTCCATGCGAAACTAATGATTTAGCTTCAAATCAATACGATGTAGAAGTTTTAGCTTCAAATCCATGCGAAACAAATGATTTAGCTTTAGATTCTTGCGATATAAGTGATATAGCATCAAATGCAGGCGAAACGAACGAGTTAGCTTCAAATCCATGCGAAACACATGATTTAGCTTTAAAACCATGCGCAGTAGAAGGCTTAGCTTCAAATCCATGCGAAACAAATGATTTAGGTTCAGATGCTTGCGATATAAGTGATGTAGCTTCAAACGCAGGGGAAACAAACGGGTTAGCATCAATTCCATGCAAAACACATGATTTAGCTTGCAATCAAAGCGAAGTAGAAGGTATAGCTTCAAATCCAAACGAAACACATGATTTAGCTTCAAATCAATGCGATGTAGATGGTTTAGCTTCAAATCCATGCGAAACAAATGATTTCGCTTCAAACACTTGTGATATAAGTGATATAGCTGCAAATGCAGACGAATCAAACGGGGTAGCATCAATTCCATGCGATACATATCATTTTGCTTCAAATCGATACGATGTAGAAGGTTTAGCTTCAAATCCATGCGAAACAAATAATTTATCATCAGATACTTGCGATATAACTGATATATCATCAAATGCAGGGGAAACAAACGAGTTATCATCAAATCCATGCAAAACACATGATTTAGTTTCAAATCAATGCGATGTAGAAGGTTTAGCTTCAAATTCATGCGAAACAAATGATTTAGCATCAGATACTTGCGATACAACAGGTATAGCTTCAAATGCAGGGGAAACAAACGAGTTAGCATCAAATCCATGCAAAACACATGATTTAGCTTCATATCAATGCGATGTAGAAGGTGCAGCTTCAAATCCAAGCGAAACACATGATTTACCTACAAATCAATGCGATGTAGAAGGTTTAGCTTCAAATCAATTTGATATGGAAGGATTAGCTTCAAACCAATGCGATGTGGAGGGTTTAGCTTCAAATCCGTGCGACACAAATTACTTGCATCAGATACTTGCGAAATAAGTGATATAGCTTCAAATGCAGGAGAAACAAACGAGTTAGCTTCAAATCCAAGCAAAACACATGAATGAGCTTCAGATACTTGCGATATAAGTGATATAACCTCAAATGCAGACGAAACAAACGTTGTAGCTTCAACTCCATACGAAACATATTATTTACCTTCAAATCAATGCGATGTAGAAGGCTTAGCTTCAAAACCATGCGATATAAATCGATCAGCTTCTAATACCTGTGATATACACGATTCAGCTGCGACTGCTTGCGAAACAAACGAGTTAGCTTCAAGTCCCAGCGAAACACATGATTTAGCTTCAAATCAATGCGATGTAGAAGGATTAGCTTCAAATCCAAGCGAAACACATGATTTAGCATCAGATACTTGCGATATAACTGATATAGCTTCAAATGCAGGGGAAACAAACGAGTTAGCATCAAATCCATGCAAAACACATAATTTAGCTTCAAATCAATGCGATGTAGAAGGTTTACCTTCAAATCCATGCGAAACAAATAATTTATAATCAGATACTTGCGATATAACTGATATTGCTTCAAATGCAGGGGAAACAAACGAGTTAGCTTCAAAATCCATGCGATACACATCATTTAGCTTTAAATCCATGCGAAGTAGTAGGCTTAGCTTCAAATCCATGCGATGTAGAATGTTTAGCTTCTAATCCATGCGAAACAAATGAGTTAGCCTCAAATCAATACGATGTAGAAGGTTTAGCTTCAAATCCATGCGAAACAAATGATTTAGCTTCAGATACTTGCGATATAAGTGTTATAGCATCAAATGCAGGCGAAATGAACGAGTTAGCATCAAATCCATGCAAAACACATGATTTAGCTTCAAATCAAAGCGAAGTAGAAGGTATAGCTTCAAATCCAAACGAAACACATGATTTAGCTTCATATCAATGCGATGTAGAAGGTTTAGCTTCAAATCCATGCGAAACAAATGATTTCGCTTCAAACACTTGTGATATAAGTGATATAGCTGCAAATGCAGACGAAAAGAACGAGTTAGCTTCAAATCCAAGCGAATCACACGATAAGCTTCAAATCAATGCGATGTAGAAGGTTTAGCTTCAAATCCATGCGAAACAAATGATTTAGCTTCAGATACTTGAGATATAAGTGTTATAGCATCAAATGCAGGCGAAATGAACGAGTTAGCATCAAATCCATGCAAAACACATGATTTAGGTGGAAATCAATGCGATGTAGAAGGTTTAGCTACAAATCCATGCGAAACAAATGATTTAGAATCAAACACTTGAGATATAAGTGATATAGTTTCAAATGCAGACGAATAAAACGAGTTAGCTTCAAAATCCATGCGATACACATCATTTATCATTAAATTTATGCGAAATAGAAGGCTTAGCTTCAAATCCATGCGAAACACATGATTTAGCTTCAGATAATTGCGATATATGTGATATAGCTTCAAATGCAGGAGAAACAAACGAGTTAGCTTCAAAATCCATACGATACACATGATTTAGCTGCAAATAAATGCGATGTAGAAGGCTTTGCTTCAAATCAATGCCAAACAAATTGTTTATATTCAAATACTTGTGATATTCATGATTTAGATTCAACTGCCTGCGGAACAAACGAGTTAGCTCCAAATCCAAGCGAAACACATGATTTAGCTACAAATCAATTCGAAGTAGAAGGCTTAGCTTCAAAACCATGCGATATAAATGGATCAGCTTCTAATACCTGTGATATACACGATTCAGCTGCGACTGCTTGCGAAACAAACGAGTTAGCTTCAAATCCCAGCGAAACACATGACTTAGCTTCAAATCAATGCGATGTAGAAGGTTTAGCTTCAAATCCATGCGAAACAAATGGTTTAGCTTCAGATAATTGCGATATATGTGATATAGCTTCAAATGCAGGAGAAACAAACGAGTTATCTTCAAAATCCATACGATACACATGATTTAGCTGCAAATAAATGCAATGTAGAAGGATTAGCTTCAAATCCAAGCGAAACACATGATTTAGCATCAGATACTTGCGATATAACTGATATAGCTTCAAATGCAGGGGAAACAAACGAGTTAGCATCAGATCCATGCAAAACACATGATTTAGCTTCAAATCAATTCGATGTAGAAGATTTAGCTTCAAATCAATTTGATATGGAAGGTTTAGCTTCAAACCAATGCGATGTGGAGGGTTTAGCTTCAAATCCGTGCGACACAAATTACTTGCATCAGATACTTGCGAAATAAGTGATATAGCTTCAAATGCAGGAGAAACAAACGAGTTAGCTTCAAATCCAAGCAAAACACATGAATGAGCTTCAGATACTTGCGATATAAGTGATATAGCCTCAAATGCAAACGAAACAAACGTTGTAGCTTCAACTCCATACGAAACATATCATTTACCTTCAAATCAATGCGATGTAAAAGGATTAGCTCCAAATCCAAGCGAAACAAATGATTTAGCTTCAAACACTTGAGATATAAGTGATATAGCTTCAAATGCAGACGAATCAAACGAGTTAGCTTCAAAATCCTTGCGATACACATCATTTAGTTTTAAATCCATGCGAAATCGAAGGCTTAGCTTCAAATCCATGCGAAACACATGATTTAGCTTCAAACCAATGCGATGTGGAAGGTTTAGCTTCAAACCAATACGATGTGGAGGATTTAGCTTCAAATTCGTGCGACACAAAAATGTGATATTAGTGATATAGCTTCAAATGCAGGAGAAACAAACGAGTTAGCTTCAAATCCAAGCAAAACACATGATTCAGCTTCAAATCAATGCGATGTAAAAGGTTTAGCTTCAGATCCATGCGACACAAATGATTTAGCTTCAGATAATTGCGATATAAGTGATATAGCTTCAAATGCAGGAGAAATAAACGAGTTAGCTTCAAATCCAAGCAAAACACATGAATGAGCTTCAGATACTTGCGATATAAGTGATATAGCCTCAAATGCAAACGAAACAAACGTTGTAGCTTCAACTGCATACGAAACATATTATTTACCTTCAAATCAATGCGATGTAGAAGGTTTAGCTTCAAACCAATGCGATGTGGAAGGTTTAGCTTCAAACCAATACGATGTGGAGGATTTAGCTTCAAATTCGTGCGACACAAAAATGTGATATTAGTGATATAGCTTCAAATGCAGGAGAAACAAACGAGTGAGCTTCAAATCCAAGCAAAACACATGATTCAGCTTCAAATCAATGCGATGTAAAAGGTTTAGCTTCAGATCCATGCGACACAAATGATTTAGCTTCAGATAATTGCGATATAAGTGATATAGCTTCAAATGCAGGAGAAACAAACGAGTTAGCTTCAAAATCCATACGATACACATGATTTAGATTGAAATCAATGCGATGTTGAAGTTTTAGCTTCAAATCCATGTGGCACAAATGATTTAGCTTCAGATATTTGCGATATAAGTGATTTAGCCTCAAATGCAGGAGAAACAGACGAGCTAGCTACAAAATCCATGCGAAACACATGATTTAGCTGCAAATAAATGCGATGTAGAAGGCTTAGCTTCAAATCAATGCCAAACAAATGGTTTATATTCAAATACTTGTGATATTCATGATTTAGCTTCAACTGTATGCCGATCAAACGAGTTAGATCCAAATCCAAGCGAAACACATGATTTAGCTTCAAATCAATTCGTAGTAGAAGGCTTAGCTTCAAATCCATGCGATATAAATGGTTCAGCTTCTAATAATTGTGATATACACGATTTAGCTGCAACTGCTTGCGAAGCAAACGAGTTAGCATCAAATCCATGAAAAACACATGACTTAGCTTCAAATCAAAGCGATGTAGAAGGTATAGCTTCAAATCCAAGTGAAACACATGATTTAGCTTCAAATCAATGCAATGTAGAAGATTTAGCATCAAATCCATGCGGAACAAATGATTTAGCGTCAAACACTTGTGATATAAGTGATATAGCTGCAAATGCAGACGAATCAAACGGGATAGCTTCAAGATCCATGCGATACATATCATTTAGCTTGAAATCGATACGATGGAGGTAGGTTTAGCTTCAAAACCATGCGAAACACGTGACTTAGCTTCAAATCAAAGCGATGTAGAAGGTATAGCTTCAAATCCAAGCGAAACACATGATTTAGATTCAAATCAATGCGATTTAGAAGGTTTAGCTTCAAATCCATGCGAAACAAATGATTTAGCTTCAAATCAATACGATGTAGAAGTTTTAGCTTCAAATCCAAACGAAACACATGATTTAGCTTCAAATCAATGCGATGTAGAAGGTTTAGCTTCAAATCCATGCGAAACAAATGATTTAGCTTTAGATTCTTGCGATATAAGTGATATAGCATCAAATGCAGGCGAAACGAACGAGTTAGCTTCAAATCCATGCGAAACACATGATTTAGCTTTAAATCCATGCGAAGTAGAAGGCTTAGCATTCAAATCCATGCGAAACAAATGATTTAGGTTTAGATGCTTGCGATATAAGTGATGTAGCTTCAAATGCAGGGGAAACAAACGAGTTAGCATCAATTCCATGCAAAACACATGATTTAGCTTCAGATCAAAGCGAAGTAGAAGGTATAGCTTCAAATCCAAACGAAACACATGATTTAGCTTCAAATCAATGCGATGTAGAAGCTTTAGCTTCAAATCCATGCGAAACAAATGATTTCGCTTCAAACACTTGTGATATAAGTGATATAGCTGCAAATGCAGACGAATCAAACGGGGTAGCTTCAATTCCATGCGATACATATCATTTTGCTTCAAATCGATACGATGTAGAAGGTTTAGCTTCAAATCCATGCGAAACAAATGATTTAGCTTCAAACACTTGCGATATAAGTGATATAGCATCAAATGCAGGAGAAAAGAACGAGTTAGCTTCAAATCCAAGCGAATCACACGATATGCTTCAAATCAATGCGATGTAGAAGGTTTAGCTTCAAATGCATGCGACACAGATGATGTAGCTTCAAATCAATGCGAAGTAGAATGCTTAGCTTCAAATCGATGCGGAACAAATGATTGAGCTTCAAACACTTTGGATATAGGTGATATAGCTTCAACTGCATGCGAAACAAACGAGTTAGCTTCAAATCCATGCGATGTAGTAGGTATAGCTTCAAATCGAAGCGAAACACATGATTTAGCTTCAAATCAATGCGATTTAGAAGGTTTAGCTTCAAATCCATGCGAAACAAATGATTTAGCTTCAAATCAATACGATGTAGAAGTTTTAGCTTCAAATCCATGCGAAACAAATGATTTAGCTTTAGATTCTTGCGATATAAGTGATATAGCATCAAATGCAGGCGAAACGAACGAGTTAGCTTCAAATCCATGCGAAACACATGATTTAGCTTTAAATCCATGCGAAGTAGAAGGCTTAGCATTCAAATCCATGCGAAACAAATGATTTAGGTTCAGATGCTTGCGATATAAGTGATGTAGCTTCAAATGCAGGGGAAACAAACGAGTTAGCATCAATTCCATGCAAAACACATGATTTAGCTTCAAATCAAAGCGAAGTAGAAGGTATAGCTTCAAATCCAAACGAAACACATGATTTAGCTTCAAATCAATGCGATGTAGAAGGCTTAGCTTCAAATCCATGAGAAACAAATGATTTAGCTTCAAACACTTGCGATATAAGTGATATAGTATCAAATGCAGGCGAAACGAACGAGTTAGCTTTAAATCCATGCAGAACACATGATTTGGCATCAGATACTTGCGATATCATTGATATAGCTTCAAATGCAGGGGCAACAAACGAGATAGCATGAAATCCATGTAAACACACGATTTAGCTTCATATCAATGCGATGTAGAAGGTTTAGCTTCAATTCCAAGCGAAACACATGATTTAGCATCAGACACTTGCGATATAACTGAAATAGCTTCAAATGCAGGGGAAACAAACGAGTTAGCATCAAATCCATGCAAAACACATGATTTAGCTTCAAATCAAAGCGATGTAGAAGGTATAGCTTCAAATCCAAGCGAAACACATGAATTAGCTTCAAATCGATACGATGTAGAAGGTTTAACTTCAAATCCGTGCGAAACAAGTGATTTAGATTCAAACACTTACGATATAAGTGATATAGCATCAAATGCAGGCGAAACGAACGAGTTAGCTTCAAATCCAAGCGAATCACACGGTAAGCTTCAAATCAATGCGAAGTAGAAGGCTAAGCTTCAAATCCATTCGAAACAAATCATTTAGCATCAGTTGCTTGCGATATAACTGATATAGTTTCAAATGCAGGCGAAACTAACGAGTTAGCTTCAAATCCATGCGGAACACATGATTTAGCTTCAAATGAATGCGATGTAGAAGGTTTAGCTTCAAATCAAAGCGGAACACATGATTTAGCATCAGATGCTTGCTATATAAGTGATGTAGTTTCAAATGCAGTAGAAAGAAACGAGTTAGCATCAAATCCATGCAAAACACATGATTTAGCTTCAAATGGATGCGATGTAGAAGGTTAAACTTCAAATCTATACGAAACAAATGAGTTATCTTCAAATACTTGCGATATAACTGATATAGCTTCAAATGCAGGGGAAACAAACGAGATAGCATGAAATCCATGTAAACACACGATTTAGCTTCATATCAATGCGATGTAGAAGGTTTAGCTTCAATTCCAAGCGAAACACATGATTTAGCATCAGACACTTGCGATATAACTGAAATAGCTTCAAATGCAGGGGAAACAAACGAGTTAGCATCAAATCCATGCAAAACACATGATTTAGCTTCAAATCAAAGCGATGTAGAAGGTATAGCTTCAAATCCAAGCGAAACACATGAATTAGCTTCAAATCGATACGATGTAGAAGGTTTAACTTCAAATCCGTGCGAAACAAGTGATTTAGATTCAAACACTTACGATATAAGTGATATAGCATCAAATGCAGGCGAAACGAACGAGTTAGCTTCAAATCCAAGCGAATCACACGGTAAGCTTCAAATCAATGCGAAGTAGAAGGCTAAGCTTCAAATCCATTCGAAACAAATCATTTAGCATCAGTTGCTTGCGATATAACTGATATAGTTTCAAATGCAGGGGAAACAAACGAGTTAGCATCAAATCCATGCAAAACACATGATTTAGCTTCAAATCAATGCCATGTAGAAGGTTCAGCTTCAAATCCAAGCGAAACACATGATTTAGCATCAGACACTTGCGATATAACTGAAATAGCTTCAAATGCAGGGGAAACAACCGAGTTAGCATCAAATCCATGCAAAACACATGATTTAGCTTCAAATCAAAGCGATGTAGAAGGTATAGCTTCAAATCCAAGCGAAACACATGAATTAGCTTCAAATCGATACGATGTAGAAGGTTTAGCTTGAAATCCATGCGAAACAAATGATTTAGCTTCCAACACTTGTGATATATGTGATATAGCTGCAAATGCAGACGAATCAAACGGGGTAGCTTCAATTCCATGCGATACATATCATTTTGCTTCAAATCGATACGGTGTAGAAGGTTTAACTTCAAATCCATGCGAAACAAGTGATTTAGATTCAAACACTTACGATATAAGTGATATAGCTTCTAATGCAGGAGAAACAAACGAGTTAGCTCCAAATCCATGCGAAACATATGATTTAGCTTCAAATACTTGCGACATAAGCGATATAGATCCAACTGCAGACGAAACAAACCAGATAGCTTCAAATCCATGCGAAACAAATGATTTTACATCAGATACTTGCGTAATAAGTGATATAGCTTCAAATGCAGGGGAAACAAACGAGTTAGCTTCAAATCCAAGCGAAGCACATGATTTTGCTTCAAATCGAAACGATGTAGACGGTTTAGCTTCAAATCCAAACAAAACACATGATTAAGCTTCAAATCAATGCGATGTAGTAGGTTTATACTTCAAAACCATGAGAAACAAATGATTTAGCTTCAGATACTTGCGATATAAATGATATAGCTTCAAATGCAGACCAAAGAAGCGAGTTAGCTTCATATCCAAGCGAAACACATGATGTAGCTTCAAATCAATGCGATGTAGAAGTTTTAGCTTCAAATCAATGCGAAACAAATGATTTAGCTTCAAATACTTGGGCTATGTCTAATATAGCTTCAAATGCAGACGAAACAAACGAGTTAGTTTCAAATCCATGCGAAACACATGACTTAGCTGCAAATGAATGCGATGTAAATGGTTTAGCTTCAAATCCATGCGAAACAAATGATTTAACGTCAGATACTTGCGATATAAGTGATATAGCTTCAAATGCAGGGGAAATAAACAAGTTAGCTTCAAATACATGCAAAACACATGATTACGCTTCAAATCAATACTATGCAGAAGGTTTAGCTTCAAATCCATGCGACACAAATGATTTAGCTTCAGATACTTGCGATATAAGTGATATAGCTTCAAATGCAGACGAATCAAACGAGTTATCTTCAAAATCCATGCGATACACATGATATAGCTTCAAATCTATGCGACACAAGTGATTTAGCTTCAAATAGTTGCGATATAAGTGTTATAGCTTCAAATGCAGACGAATCAAACGACTTAGCTTCATATCCAGGCGATACACATGATTTAGATGCAAATCAATGCGATGAAGAAGGTTTACCTTCAAATCCATGCCAAACAAATGATTTAGCATCAGATACTTGCGATATAAATGATATAGCTTCAAATGCAGGCGAAACTAACGAGTTACCTACAAATCCATGCGAAACACATGATTTAGCATCAGATACTTGCGATATCATTGATATAGCTTCAAATGCAGGGGCAACAAACGAGTTAGCATCAAATCCATGCAAAACACATGATTTAGCTTCAAATCAAAGCGATGTAGAAGGTTTAGCTTCAAATCCATGCGAAACAAATGATTTAGCATCAAACACTTGGAATATAAGTGATATAGTTTCAAATGCAGACTAATCAAACGAGTTAGCTTCAAAATCCATGGGATACACATCATTTAGCTTTAAATCCATGCGAAGTAGAAGGCTTAGCTTCAAATCCATGAGAAACAAATGACTTAGGTACAGATACTTGCGATATAACTGAAATAGCTTCAAATGCAGGGGAAACAAACGAGTTAGCATCAAATACATGCAAAACTGTAGACGGTTTAGCTTCAAAATCCGTGCAATACACATGTTTTAGCTTCAATTCAATGCGATGTAGAAGGTTAGCTTCAAATCCAAGCGAACCACATGATTTAGCTTCAAACACTTGGGATATAAGTGATATAGATTCAAATGCATTCGAAACGAACGAGTTAGCTTCAAATCCATGCAAAACACATGATTTTGCTGCAAATCAATGGGATGTAGAAGGTTTAGCATCAAATCCAAGCGAAACAAATGATTTAGCATCAAATCAATGCGATGTACAAGGTTTAGCTTCAAATCCCAGCGAAGCACATGATTTAGCTTCAAATCAATGCGATGAAGAAGGTTTTGCTTCAAATCCATGAGAACAAATGATTTAGCTTTAAACACTTGGGATATAAGTGATATAGATTCAAATGCATTCGAAGCGAACGAGATATGAATGAAATGATTTAGCATCAGATACTTGCGATATAAGTGATATAGCATCAAATGCAGGCGAAACGAACGAGTTAGCATCAAATCCATGCAAAACACATGATTTTGCTTCAAATCAATGCGAAGTAGAAGGCTTAGCTTCAAATCCATGAGAAATAAATGGGATATCTTCAAATACTTGCGATCTAAATAAAATATCTTCAAGTGAAGGCGAAACAAACGAGGTAGCTTTAAATCAATGCGATGTAGAAGGTTTAGCTTCAAATCCATGCGACACAAATGATTTAGCTTCAGATACTTGCGATATAAGTGATATAGCTTCAAATGCAAGAGAAACAAACGAGTTAGCTTCAAAATCCATGCGATACACATGATTTAGATGGAAATCAATGCGATGTTGAAGGTTTAGCTTCAAATCAATGCGAAACAAATGATTCAGCTTCAGATACTTGCGATATAAGTGATATAGCTTCAAATGCACTAGAAACAAACGAGTTAGCTATAAAATCCATGCGAAACACATGATTTAGCTGCAAAGAAATGTGATGTAGAAGGCTTAGCTTCAAATCAATGCCAAACAAATGACATAGCTTCTAACACTTGTGATATAAGTGATATAGCTGCAAATGCAGACGAATCAAACGGGGTAGCTTCAAAATCCATGCGATGCATATCATTTAGCTTCAAATCTATACGATGTAGAAGGTTTAGCTTGAAATCCATGCGAAACAAATGATTTAGATTCAGATACTTGCGATATAACTGATATAGCTTCAAATGCAGGAGAAACAAACGAGTTAGCATCAAATCCATGCAAAACACATGATTTAGCTTCAAATCAATTCGATGTAGAAGGTTTAGCTTCAAATCCTAGCGAAACACATGATTTAGCTGCAAATCAATGCTATGTAGAATGTTTATTTTCAAATCCATGCGAAACATATGATTTAGCTTCAGATACTTGCGATATAAGTGATGTGGCATCAAATGCAGGGCGAAACGAAAGAGTTAGCTTCAAAATCCATGTGATATACATGATTTAGCTGGAAATCAATGCGATGTTGAAGGTTTAGCTTCAAATCAATGCGAAACAAATGATTCATCTTCAAACACTTGCGATATAAGTGATATAGCATCAAATGCAGGCGAAACGAACGAGTTAGCTTCAAAATCCATGTGATACACATGATTTAGCTGGAAATCAATGCGATGTTGAAGGTTTAGCTTCAAATCAATGTGATACAAATGATTCAGCTTCAAACACTTGCGATATAAGTGATATAGCATCAAATGCAGGCGAAACGAACGAGTTAGCTTCCAATCCATGCGAAAGACATGATTTAGCTTCAAATTAATACGATGTAGAAGGTTTAGCTTCAAATCCAAGCGAAACACATGATTTAGCTTCAAATCAATACGATGTAGAAGGTTTAGCTTCAAATCCATGCGGAACAAATGATTTAGCTTCAAACACTTGTGATATAAGTGATATAGCTGCATATGCAGACGAATAAAACGGGATAGCTTCAAAATCCATGCGATACATATCATTTAGCTTCAAATCGATACGATGTAGAAGGTTTAGCTTCAAATCCATGCTAAAATAAATTATTTAGCATCAGATACTTGCGATATAACTGATATAGCTTCAAATGCAGGGGAAACACCGAGTTAGCATGAAATCCATGCAAAACACATGATTTTGCTTCAAATCAATGCGATGTAGAAGGTTTAGCTTTAAATCCATGCGAAACAAATGATTTAGCATCAGATACTTGCGATATAACTGATATAGCTTCAAATGCATGGGAAACACCGAGTTAGCATGAAATCCATGCAAAACACATGATTTTGCTTCAAATCAATGCGATGTAGAAGGTTTAGCTTTAAATCCATGCGAAACAAATGATTTAGCATCAAACACTTGGGATATAAGTGATATAGCTACAAATGCAGACGAATCAAACGAGTTAGCATCAAATCCATGCATAACACATGGTTTAGCTTCAAATCAATACGATGTAGAAGGGTTAGCTTCAAATCCAAGGGAAACATATGATTTAGCATCAGATACTTGCGATATAACTGAAATAGATTTAAATGCAGGGGAAACAAACGAGTAAGCATCAAATCCATGCAGAACACATGATTTAGCTTCAAATCAATGCGATGTAGAAGGTATAGCTTCAAATCCAAGCGAAACACATGATTTACCTTCAAATCAATGCGATGGAGAAGGTTTAGCTTCAAATCCATGCGAAACAATTGATTTAGCTCTAAATCCATGCGAAATGGAAGGCTTACCTTCAAATCCATGCGAAACACATGATTTAGCTGCAAATCAATGCTATGTAGAAGGTTTAGTTTCAAATCCATGCGAAACATATGATTTAGGTTCAGATACTTGCGATATAAGTGACATACCTTCGAATTCAGACGAAATAAACGACTTAGCTTCAAATCAATACGATGTAGAAGGTTTAGATTCAAATCCATGCGATGTAGAATGTTTAGCTTCTAACCCATGCGAAACAAATGAGTTAGCTTCAAATCAATACGATGTAGAAGGTTTAGCTTCAAATCCATGCGAAACAAATGATTTAGCTTCAGATACTTGCGATATAAGTGATATAGCTTCAAATGCAGGAGAAACAAACGAGTTAGCTACAAATCCAAGCAAAACACATGATTCAGCTTCAAATCAATGCGATGTAGAAGGTTTAGCTTCAGATCCATGCGACACAAATGATTTAGCTTCAGATAATTGACACATTTGATATAGATTCAAATGCAGGAGAAACAAACGAGTTAACTTCAAAATCCATATGATACACATGATTTAGATTGAAATCAATGCGATGTTGAAGTTTTAGCTTCAAATCCATGCGAAACGTATGATTTAGGTTCAGATACTTGTGATATAAGTGACATACCTTCGAATTCAGACAAAACAAACGACTTAGCTTCAAATCAATACGATGTATAAGGTTTAGCTTCAAATCCATGCGAAACAAATGATTTAGCATCAGATACTTGCGATATAACTGATATAGCTTCAAATGCAGGGGAAACAAACGAGTTAGCATCAAATCCATGCAAAACACATGATTTACCTTCAAATCAATGCGATGTAGAAGGTTTATCTTCAAATCCATGCGAAACAAATGATTTTGCATTAGATACTTGCGATATAAGTGATATAGCTTCAAATGCAAGGAGAAACAAACGAGTTAGCAACAAATCCATGCAAAAAACATGATTTAGCTTCAAATCAATTCGAAGTAGAAGGCTTAGCTTCAAATCCATGCGATATAAATGGTTCAGCTTCTAATACTTTTGATATACACGATTTAGCCGCAACTGCTTGCGAAACAAACGAGTTAGCTACAAATCCATGCGAAACACATGATTTAGCGTCAGATACTTGAGAAATAACTGATATTGCTTCAAATGCAGACGAATCAAACGAGTTAGCATCAAATACATGCAAAACACATGATTTAGCTTCAAATCAATGCGTTGTTGATGGTGTAGCTTCAAATCCAAGCGAAACACATGATTTAGCATCAGTAACTTGCGATATAACTGATATAGCTTCAAATGCAGGGGAAACAAACGAGTTAGCATCAAATCCATGCAAAAAACATGATTTAGCTCCAAATCAATGCGATGTAGAAGGTTTATCTTCAAATCCATGCGAAACACATGATTTAGCTGCAAATCAATGCGATGTAGAAGGTTTAGCTTCAAATCCATGCGAAACAAATGATTTAGCATCAAACACTTGAGATATAAGTAATATAGCTTCAAATGCAGACGAATCAAACGAGTTAGCTTCAAAATCCTTGCGATACACATCATTTAGTTTTAAATCCATGCGAAATAGAAGGCTTAGCTTCAAATCCATGCGAAACACATGATTTAGCTGCAAATCAATGATATGTATAATGTTTAGTTTTCAAATCCATGCGAAACATATGATTTAGTTTCAGATACTTGCGATATAAGTGATATAGCATCAACTGCAGGCGAAACGAACGAGTTAGCATCAAATCCATGTGATACACATGATTTAGCTGGAAATCAATGCGATGTTGAAGGTTTAGCTTCAAATCAATGCGGAACAAATGATTCAGCTTCAAACACTTGCGATATAAGTGATATAGCTTCAAATGCAGGCGAAACGAACGAGTTAGCTTCAAATCCATGCAAAACACATGATTTTGCTGCAAATCAATGGGATGTAGAAGGTTTAGCATCAAATCCAAGCGAAACAAATGATTTAGCATCAAATCAATGCGATGTACAAGGTTTAGCTTCAAATCCCAGCGAAGCACATGATTTAGCTTCAAATCAATGCGATGAAGAAGGTTTTGCTTCAAATCCATGAGAACAAATGATTTAGCTTTAAACACTTGGGATATAAGTGATATAGATTCAAATGCATTCGAAGCGAACGAGATATGAATCAAATGATTTAGCATCAGATACTTGCGATATAAGTGATATAGCATCAAATGCAGGCGAAACACATGATTTTGCTTCAAATCCATGCGAAGTAGAAGGCTTAGCTTCAAATCCATGAGAAATAAATGGGATATCTTCAAATTCTTGCGATCTAAATAAAATATCTTCAAGTGAAGGCGAAACAAACGAGGTAGCTTTAAATCAATGCGATGTAGAAGGTTTAGCTTCAAATCCATGCGACACAAATGATTTAGCTTCAGATACTTGCGATATAAGTGATATAGCTTCAAATGCAAGAGCAACAAACGAGTTAGCTTCAAAATCCATGCGATACACATGATTTAGATGGAAATCAATGCGATGTTGAAGGTTTAGCTTCAAATCAATGCGAAACAAATGATTCAGCTTCAGATACTTGCGATATAAGTGATATAGCTTCAAATGCACTAGAAACAAACGAGTTAGCTATAAAATCCATGCGAAACACATGATTTAGCTGCAAAGAAATGTGATGTAGAAGGCTTAGCTTCAAATCAATGCCAAACAAATGACATAGCTTCTAACACTTGTGATATAAGTGATATAGCTGCAAATGCAGACGAATCAAACGGGGTAGCTTCAAAATCCATGCGATGCATATCATTTAGCTTCAAATCTATACGATGTAGAAGGTTTAGCTTGAAATCCATGCGAAACAAATGATTTAGCTTCAGATACTTGCGATATAACTGATATAGCTTCAAATGCAGGAGAAACAAACGAGTTAGCATCAAATCCATGCAAAACACATGATTTAGCTTCAAATCAATTCGATGTAGAAGGTTTAGCTTCAAATCCAAGCGAAACACATGATTTAGCTGCAAATCAATGCTATGTAGAATGTTTAGTTTCAAATCCATGCGAAACATATGATTTAGGTTCAGATACTTGCGATATAAGTGATGTAGCATCAAATGCAGGCGAAACGAAAGAGTTAGCTTCAAAATCCATGTGATATACATGATTTACCTGGAAATCAATGCGATGTTGAAGGTTTAGCTTCAAATCAATGCGAAACAAATGATTCAGCTTCAAACACTTGCGATATAAGTGATATAGCATCAAATGCAGGCGAAACGAACGAGTTAGCTTCAAAATCCATGTGATACACATGATTTAGCTGGAAATCAATGCGATGTTGAAGGTGTAGCTTCAAATCAATGCGATACAAATGATTCAGCTTCAAACACTTGCGATATAAGTGATATAGCATCAAATGCAGGCGAAACGAACGAGTTAGCTTCAAATCCATGCGAAAGACATGATTTAGCTTCAAATTAATACGATGTAGAAGGTTTAGCTTCAAATCCAAGCGAAACACATGATTTAGCTTCAAATCAATACGATGTAGAAGCTTTAGCTTCAAATCCATGCGGAACAAATGATTTAGCTTCAAACACTTGTGATATAAGTGATATAGCTGCATATGCAGACGAATAAAACGGGATAGCTTCAAAATCCATGCGATACATATCATTTAGCTTCAAATCGATACGATGTAGAAGGTTTAGCTTCAAATCCATGCTAAAATAAATTATTTAGCATCAGATACTTGCGATATAACTGATATAGCTTCAAATGCAGGGGAAACACCGAGTTAGCATGAAATCCATGCAAAACACATGATTTTGCTTCAAATCAATGCGATGTAGAAGGTTTAGCTTCAAATCCAAGCGAAACACATGATTTACCTTCAAATCAATGCGATGGAGAAGGTTTAGCTTCAAATCCATGCGAAACAATTGATTTAGCTCTAAATCCATGCGAAATGGAAGGCTTACCTTCAAATCCATGCGAAACACATGATTTAGCTGCAAATCAATGCTATGTAGAAGGTTTAGTTTCAAATCCATGCGAAACATATGATTTAGGTTCAGATACTTGCGATATAAGTGACATACCTTCGAATTCAGACGAAATAAACGACTTAGCTTCAAATCAATACGATGTAGAAGGTTTAGATTCAAATCCATGCGATGTAGAATGTTTAGCTTCTAACCCATGCGAAACAAATGAGTTAACTTCAAATCAATGCGATGTAGAAGGTTTATCTTCAAATCCATGCGAAACAAATGATTTAGCTTCAGATACTTGCGATATAAGTGAAATAGCTTCAAATGCAGGAGAAACAAACGAGTTAGCTTCAAAATCCATGCGATACACATGATTTAGCTGGAAATCAATGCGATGTTGAAGGTGTAGCTTCAAATCAATGCGAAACAAATGATTCAGCTTCAGATACTTGCGATATAAGTGATATAGCTTCAAATGTGAGACGAAACGAACGTTGTAGCTCAACTCCATACGAAACGTATTATTTAGCTCCAAATCAATGCGATGTAGAAAGTTTAGCTTCAAACCAATGCGATGTGGAAGGTTTAGCTTCAAACAAATGCGATGTGGAAGGTTTAGCTTCAAATCCGTGCGATACAAATTACTTGCATCAGATACTTGCGAAATAAGTGATATAGCTTCAAATGCAGGAGAAACAAACGAGTTAGCTACAAATCCATGCAAAACACATGATTTACCTTCAAATCAATGCGATGTAGAAGGTTTATCTTCAAATCCATGCGAAACAAATGATTTAGCATTAGATACTTGCGATATAAGTGATATAGCTTCAAATGCAAGGAGAAACAAACGAGTTAGCAACAAATCCATGCAAAAAACATGATTTAGCTTCAAATCAATTCGAAGTAGAAGGCTTAGCTTCAAATCCATGCGATATAAATGGTTCAGCTTCTAATACTTTTGATATACACGATTTAGCCGCAACTGCTTGCGAAACAAACGAGTTAGCTACAAATCCATGCGAAACACATGATTTAGCGTCAGATACTTGAGATATAACTGATATTGCTTCAAATGCAGACGAATCAAACGAGTTAGCATCAAATACATGCAAAATACATGATTTAGCTTCAAATCAATGCGTTGTTGATGGTGTAGCTTCAAATCCAAGCGAAACACATGATTTAGCATCAGTAACTTGCGATATAACTGATATAGCTTCAAATGCAGGGGAAACAAACGAGTTAGCATCAAATCCATGCAAAAAACATGATTTAGCTCCAAATCAATGCGATGTAGAAGGTTTATCTTCAAATCCATGCGAAACACATGATTTAGCTGCAAATCAATGCGATGTAGAAGGTTTAGCTTCAAATCCATGCTAAACAAATGATTTAGCATCAGATACTTGCGATATAACTGATATAGCTTCAAATGCAGGGGAAACAAACGAGTTAGCATGAAATCCATGTAAACATATGATTTAGTTTCAAATCAATGCGATGTAGAAGGTTTATCTTCAAATCCATGCGAAACACATGATTTAGCTGCAAATCAATGCAATGTAGAAGGTTTAGCTTCAAATCCATGCGAAACAAATGATTTAGCATCAAACACTTGAGATATAAGTGATATAGCTTCAAATGCAGACGAATCAAACGAGTTAGCTTCAAAATCCTTGCGATACACATCATTTAGTTTTAAATCCATGTGAAATAGAAGGCTTAGCTTCAAATCCATGCGAAACACATGATTTAGCTGCAAATCAATGCTATGTATAATGTTTAGTTTCAAATCCATGCGAAACATATGATTTAGGTTCAGATACTTGCGATATAAGTGATATAGCATCAAATGCAGGCGAAACGAACGAGTTAGCATCATATCCATGCAAAACACATGATTTAGCTTCAAATCAATGCGATGTAGAAGGTTTAGCTTCAAATCCATGCGACACAAATGATTTAGCTTCAGATACTTGCGATATAAGTGATATAGCTTCAAATGCAGGAGAAACAAACGAGTTAGCTTCAAAATCCATGTGATACACATGATTTAGCTGGAAATCAATGCGATGTTGAAGGTTTAGCTTCAAATCCATGCTAAACAAATGATTTAGCATCAGATACTTGCGATATAACTGATATAGTTTCAAATGCAGTGGAAACAAACGAGTTAGCATCCAATCCATGCAAAACACATAATTTAGCTGCAAATCAATTCGATGTAAAAGGATTAGCTCCAAATCCAAGCGAAACAAATGATTTAGCTTCAAACACTTGTGATATAAGTGATATAGCTGCAAATGCAGACGAATCAAACGGGATAGCTTCAAAATTCATGCGATACATAACATTTAGCTTGAAATCGATACGATGGAGGTAGGTTTAGCTTCAAATCCATGCGAAATAAATGATTTAGCTTCAAACACTTCCGAGGTAAGTGATATAGCATCAAATGCAGGCGAAACGAATGTTAGCTTCATATCCATGCGAAACACATGATTTAGCTGCAAATCATTGCGATGTAGAAGGTTTAGCTTCAAATCCATGCTAAACAAATGATTTAGCATCAGATACTTGCGATATAACTGCTATAGTTTCAAATGCAGTGGAAACAAACGATTTAGCATCCAATCCATGCAAAACACATAATTTAGCTGCAAATCAATTCGATGTAAAAGGATTAGCTCCAAATCCAAGCGAAACAAATGATTTAGCTTCAAACACTTGTGATATAAGTGATATAGCTGCAAATGCAGACGAATCAAACGGGATAGCTTCAAAATCCATGCGATACATAACATTTAGCTTGAAATCTATACGATGGAGGTAGGTTTAGCTTCAAATCCATGCGAAACAAATGATTTAGCATCAGATACTTTCGATATAACTGCTATAGTTTCAAATGCAGGGGAAGCAAACGTGTTAGCATCAAATCCATGCAGAACAAATGATTTAGCTTCAAATCAAAGCGATATAGAAGGTATAGCTTCAAATCCAAGCGAAACACATGATTTAGCTTCAAATCAATGCGATGTAGAAGGTTTAGCTTCAAATCCATGCGAAACAAATGATTTAGCTTCAAACACTTGTGATATAAGTGATATAGCTGGAAATGCAGACGAATCAAACGGGATAGCTTCAAAATCCATGCGATACATATCATTTAGCTTCAAATCGATACGATGTAGAAGGTTTAGCTTCAAATCCAAGCGAAACACATGATTTAGCTTCAAATCAATGCGATGTAGAAGGTATAGCTACAAATCCATGCGGAATAAATGATTTAGCATCAAACACTTGAGATATAAGTGATATAGCTTCAAATGCAGACGAATCAAACGAGTTAGCTTCAAAATCCATGCGATACACATCATTTAGTTTTAAATCCATGCGAAATAGAAGGCTTAGCGTCAAATCCATGCGAAACACATGATTTAGCTGCAAATCAATGTGTTAGGGTTTATAAAGGTCACAATGAGACCTTTGTTCTGATTTCTTAACAAGAGTGTTAGGGATTCCCCATCTGGGCTTCACGGCGGGGGCCAGACACATAGGTCCTTGATGGCTAGGGGGGTGGGTCTGTCACCCCGTGGCAGAAACGTTAGTTTTCGAGCCTAGTAAAACTCATGGGCCCCGTCGACAGTTTTATGGTGGTCCTCCGTAAAGGACTTATCCCTGATTTACGACCAGGCCGTTAGCGGAGTTGGGACTTGGGCCACTCGGCGTGATTGCTTCCAGATGTGGTAGATTTCCAAATTTTCCCTTGAGGTGGGAGCTCATCTGGAGGCGTTCGCGGTACCCTTTCCAAAGGTCCCAACCATCTTCATTCCAACCAATTAGCGTTCGTTTTTTGAGCCTGCCGTGATTGGGCAGTTTTTCCTCGCCGCCCACCCTGAAGTAAAGGTAGGGATAACCGAGGTAACCTCGTGGATGCCACACGATTATTCGACAGTCCTGATCTGTCCATCCACCCTGATCCATCTTGAGTTGTCAGTGGATACAGAGGTCTCCCGGGAAGCCAATTGTTGGAGCACCCGGTTAGCAAAATAGAGTCTTAGTCGGCACACAAAGCGTGCAAGTTACTACAAAGCTCGAAGCTCACAAGGAGCACCACGAGCAATAACATTTGGTCCTTCGAGCCGGATGCTGTGTGGAAAGGTCCACACAGTGCTGTGACATTGTTGGAAGACTTGGCCGTCGACTTGTACATCCAGTGAGGCGCCTGTGTGTGAGGACTTGGCTCAACACCCCCCTGGACGTGATAGCAGCAAGCGGCGTGCATCTTCAAGGGTTGCATAGACCACTAACATTTGATCCGCCAGAGCCGGATACTCGAGTAATTAGATACAGTCCACTGTGTATTCCTTGGTTCTTGCCAGTAAGAACATCATCGTTGAGTTATTCGAGCCGGTTAGCCGAATAACATTTGAAGAAGAACTTCGACCTATTGGAAGTTCGCTGTCTTTTGTACATCCAGTGCGGCTGCCGTGTGTGAGAACTGGGCTCACCACACCCCTGGACGTGATAGGAGCAAGAGACAGTCGTCATCAGGGTCCACGCTTCGAGCGCAAGACCATTCGAGATTGCAGCAAGAGCCACGCAACGTAAGCTTCCATCGTCAAGGCAACAGCATCCAGGACGTCATTGTCTACTGGGACTCTGGACGCACCTCTAGCCGCCAGGACGCAGCAGGCATCCTAAGGGACGATTTGAGGAAGCCACGTGGTCACGCTAATCCAACCCGTCTATTCCGTGAGTCATTTCCATTATTTTAATCTGTGTTAGCCTTACACATCATGGAAACTGTAAAGTCATGCGTTAGTGATCGCTGGGTTGTCAAGGCCAGACTCACCATGTTCAAAAAATTCCTCGAGTCTGAAAGCGCAACGGTAGATATAATAGCTTTTGATAGACGCTTGAGAACGAATGAGGGTCTCTACGAAACCTTCAACCGCGTTCAGTCCCAAATAGAATGTGTCGTCATGTACACCCCGCACGAGGAAGCGCAGATTGCCGAGCGCGAGTCCTTTGAAAACGATTACTACTCGATCATGTCCAAGGCTGAGACACTCCTTTTGAAAGCCCGCGAAAACTCAGTCACTGCGACGAACTCCGATTTGGAAATCGGTCTATCTCGGCTCGGGGAGGTCGAAGAGGTCGGTAACGCGGAGGTCGGTAACGCGGAGGTCGGTAACGCGGAGGTCGGTAACACGGAGGTCAATGGCAAAGACCACGATCCGTGCGAACAGCACTTTGTTGAAAATACTAGGCGCGACGAGCAGGGGCGATCCATCGTAGCGATCCCGTTCAACGATAGGACTCATGAATTGGGAGAGTCTCGTCCTCAGGCGGAACGTGGGCTTCTGGATTTAGAACGCAAATTCAGGAAGCAGCCCGACCTCCAAGCGCAGTATAAGGAGTTCCTTCGCGAGTATGAAAATCTGGGCCATATGTCAAGATTGGATCCGAAGGACATAGGAGGGGTCAGCGGTAGCTATTACCTGCCTCATCATGCAGTGATGAAAGGCAATAGCACGACCACCAAACTTCGGGCCGTCTTTGATGGCTCAGCGAAAACCGCGTCGGGCGTTCCGTTGAATGATACACAAATGGTAGGCCCCCCACACAGGATGAGCTGTTTGACATCCTGCTGCGATTTCGTAAACATGGCATTGTTGTGTCCGCGGATGTTGCTAAAATGTATCGGCAAATCGCGGTTAGAGGGGAAGACCGAAGCTACCAAGGCATCCTGTGGCGTTTTTCGGAACACGATGCAACAGGGAGGTACAGCCTCAACACCATCACCTACGGCACCGCGTTCGCTTCCTACTTGGCCACTCGGGTCCTTCAGCAGATCGGGAAAGATTGCGCGCACTCGCTGCCGGATGTTAGCGAAGTCATCCGGAGCGACTTCTATGTCGACGATCTGTTGACCGGTTGCGAAACTTGTGAGCAGGCGTTAGTTAAATTGACAACCTCGGTTAGCCCGGAGCACCCAGTCTTGAAACTGATTGAAGGGCAGTCATGCTACAGCAAATTGTTACGAATCCTAGCATACGTTCTTAGATTTTGCTCCAAGAGTCAACGGACGGATAAGGCTTCGCGAAGCAAGTGTCAGGGTTCCCCGTCAGTCACGGAACTTTCTTCAGCCGAACGAATTGTAATCAGGGTCACGCAAAATCATCACTTTAGCGCCGAAATGAGGCAGCTAGGAGCTAGGCAGCCGTTAGATCGAACAAGCTCGTTATTGTCCCTAAACCCCTTCGTGGAAGAACTCGGGATCATTAGGGTGGGCGGCCGCCTGCGGAATGCTCCGATAGCCTTCTCGCGAAAACATCCGATCTTAATACCAAGTTCCAGTCCTCTGGCAGTCCTGATAATTCGGCGCGAGCATCTCCGATTGTTGCATGCCGGTTGCCAACAAACTCTCGCATCTCTTCACGCGAACTACTGGATTCCATCAGGCGGACGAATCACGCGGAAAGTTGTGCGTAGTTGCATGAGATGCTTCCGGACGAAGCCTGACGCCGCGCAACCCCAGATGGGTAATTTACCAGCCGATCGCGTTACTCCTGCCCGGGCTTTTTCTACGTGCGGCGTGGACTATGCCGGTCCGTTTCTAGTAGTGGACAGCGGGCGCTCTCGAACTAGTAGAAAGGCCTATCTGTGCCTGTTTGTTTGCTTTGTGACCAAGGCAGTTCACTTGGAGTTGGCAGTGGATTTGACCACTGATTCATTTCTGAACGGCCTATGTAGATTCACTGCGCGACGAGGAATGTGTCGTGTCATACACTCGGACAATGGCACGAATTTTATTGGAGCGCGAAATGAGTTAAGGGACCTGGGTCGCTTACTGGCACCCCCCGCTCACAACGACAGGGTTAAAGGGGCATCGGCTCAAAACAAGATCCAATGGCAGCTGATACCCCCACGCGCGCCGCATTTTGGCGGATTGTGGGAGCGGGCGGTCCGCTCCGTCAAGACGCACCTGAGACGTGTGATAGGCAAGCAGAGGCTCACGTTTGAGGAGATGTGTACAGTACTAACACAGGTTGAAGCCTGTCTTAACTCCCGTTCCTTCCATCCTTTGTCGTCCGATCCTTCTAACCTGAACCCACTGTCGCCTGGTCACTTCTTGGTGGGAGAGGCGTTGACGGCATTGCCTCATGTCCATCTCCTGGACACCCCGCGAAACCGGCTGAATAGGTTTCAGTTGTTACAGCAGATGGTTCAGCACTTCTGGAAGCGCTGGCACCAGGAATACCTGCATGGGCTCCAACAACGTCGGAAATGGAGACAAGGATGCGCTGTTGTACCCAAGGTCGGGGACATGGTCCTTATCAAGGAGGACAACCTTCCACCCCTGAAGTGGGCATTGGAACGCGTGGTTGAGCTGCATCCGGGCCAGGATGGCATCTGCAGAGTGTCCACCAATCGCATTACCCGTGGAATGCTCAAGAGACCAGCGTCTAAAATTTGTGTGCTGCCCATAGAAGACTAAGCGAACACTAAGTAGAAATAGTTTGCGTTCAGTAGTTTTAGTCACATTATTCAACTGTTCTCATAGTTCATTGTTGTACTAGTTTATAACCACTAGCATTATATTACGATATGTACGCTTAATTTTTAGTGCAATTGAACTAGATTAGTTCAAGGTGGGCGGTATGTTAGGGTTTATAAAAGTCACAATGAGACCTTTGTTCTGATTTCTTAACAAGAGTGTTAGGGATTCCCCATCTGGGCTTCACGGCGGGGGCAAGACACATAGGTCCTTGATGGCTAGGGGGGTGGGCCTGTCACCCCGTGGCAGAAACGTTAGTTTTCGAGCCTCGTAAAACTCATGGGCCCCGTCGACAGTTTTATGGTGGTCCTCCGTAAAGGACTTATCCCTGATTTACAACCAGGCCGTTAGCGGAGTTGGGACTTGGGCCACTCGGCGTGATTGCTTCCAGATGTGATAGATTTCCAAATTTTCCCTTGAGGAGGAAGCTCATCTGGAGGCGTTCGCGGTACCCTTTCCAAAGGTCCCAACCATCTTCATTCCAACCAATTAGCGTTCGTTTTTTGAGCCTGCCGTGATTGGGCAGTTTTTCCTCGCCGCCCACACTGAAGTAAAGGTAGGGATAACCGAAGTGACCTCGTGGATGCCACACGATTATTCGACAGTCCTGATCTGTCCATCCACCCTGATCCATCTTGAGTTGTCAGTGGATACAGAGGTCTCCCGGGAAGCCAATAGTTGGAGCACCCGGTTAGCAAAATACAGTCTTAGTCGGCACACAAAGCGTGCAAGTTACTACAAAGCTCGAAGCTCACAAGGAGCACCACGAGCAATAACACAATGCTATGTAGAATGTTCAGTTTCAAATCCATGCGAAACATATGATTTAGGTTCAGATACTTGCGATATAAGTGATATAGCATCAAATGCAGCCGAAACGAAAGAGTTAGCATCAAATCCATGCAAAACACATGATTTTGCTTCAAATCAATGCGAAATAGAAGGCTTAGCTTCAAATCCATGAGAAATAAATGGGATATCTTCAAATACTTGCGATATAAATAAAATATCTTCAGGGGAAGGCGAAACAAACGAGGTAGCTTTAAATCAATGCGATGTAGAAGGTTTAGCTTCAAATCCATGCGACACAAATGATTTAGCTTCAGATACTTGCGATATAAGTGATATAGCTTCAAGTGCAGGGGAAACAAACGAGTTAGCATAAAATCCATGCAAAACACATGATTTAGCTTCAAATCAATGCGATGTAGAAGGTTTAGCTTCAAATCCATGCGAAACAAATGATTTAGCTTCAAACACTTCTGATATAAGTGATATAGCATCAAATGCAGGCGAAACGAACGTTAGCTTCAAATCCATGCGAAACACACGATTTAGCTGCAAATCAAGGCGATGTAGAAGGTTTAGCTTCAAATCCATGCTAAACAAATCATTTAGTATCAGATACTTGCGATATAACTGATATAGCTTCAAATGCAGGGGAAACACCGAGTTAGCATGAAATCCATGCAAAACACATGATTTAGCTTCAAATCAATGCGATGTAGAAGGTTTAGCTTCAAATCCATGCGAAACAAATGATTTAGCATCAGATACTTGCAATATAAGTGATATAGTTTCAAATGCAGACGAAACAATCGAGTTAGCTTCAAATACAAGCGAAACACATGATTTAGCGTCAAATCAATGCTATGTAGAAGGTTTAGCTTCAAATCCATGCGACACAAATGATTGAGCTTCAAACACTTGGGATATAGGTAATATAGCTTCAAATGCAGACGAACCAAACGAGTTAGCTTCAAAATGCATGCGATACACATCATTTAGCTTCAAATCGATGTGAAGTATAAGGCTTAGCTTCAAATCTATGCGAAATACATGACTTAGCTGTAAATCAATGCGATGTAGAAGGTTCAGCTTCGAATCCATGCGAAACAAATGATTTTGCTTCAGATACTTGCGATATAAGCGATATAGCTTCAAATGCAGGGGAAACAAACGAGTTAGCATCAAATCCATGCAAAACACATGATTTAGCTTCAAATCAATTCGATGTAGATGGTTTACCTTCAAATCCAAGCGAAACACATGATTTAGCTTCAAATCAATGAGATGTAGAAGGTTTAGCTACAAATCCATGCGAAACAAATGATTTAGCAGCAAACACTTTAGATATAAGTGATATAGCTTTAAATGCAGACGAATAAAACTAGTTAGCTTCAAAATCCATGCGATACACATCATTTAACTTTAAATCCATGCAAAGTAGAAGTCTTAGCTTCAAATCCATGCGAAACACATGATTTAGCTGCAAATCAAGGCGATGTAGAAGGTTTAGCTTCAAACCAATGCGATGTGGAAGGTTTAGCTTCAAACCAATGCGATGTGGAGGGTTTAGCTTCAAATCCGTGCGAAACAAACTGCTTGCATCAGATACTTGCGAAATAAGTGATATAGCTTCAAATGGAGGAGAAACAAACGAGTTAGCTTCAAAATCCATGTGATACACATGATTTAGCTGGAAATCAATGCGATGTAGAAGGTTTAGCTTCAAATCCATACGAAACAAATGATTTAGCATCAGATACTTGCGATATAACTGATATAGCTTCAAATGCAGGGGAAACAAACGAGTTAGCATGAAATCCATGTAAACACATGATTTAGCTTCAAATCAATGCGATGTAGAAGGTTTAGCTTCAAATCCATGCTAAACAGATCAGTTAGCATCAGATACTTGCGATATAACTGATATAGCTTCAATTCCAGACGAATCAAACGAGTTAGCGACAAAATCCATGCGATACACATCATTTAGCTTTAAATCCATGCGAAGTAGAAGGCTTAGCTTCAAATCCATGCGAAACAAATGATTTAGGTTCAGATACTTGCGATATAAGTGATATAGCTTCAAATGCAAGGAGAAACAAACGAGTTAGCAACAAAACCATGCAAAAAACATGAATTAGTTTCAAATCAATGCGACGTAGACGGTTTAGCTTCAAATCCATGCTAGACACATGATTTAGCTGCAAATCAATGCGATGTAGAAGGTTTAGCTTCAAATCCATGCGAAACAAATGGTTTAGCTTCAAACACTTGTGATATATGTGATATAGCTGCAAATGCAGGAGAAACAAACGAGTTAGCTTCAAAATCCATACGATACACATGATTTAGATTGAAATCAATGCGATGTTGAAGTTTTAGCTTCAAATCCATGCGGCACAAATGATTTAGCTTCAGATATTTGCGATATAAGTGATATAGCTTCAAATGCAGGAGAAACAAACGAGTTAGCTACAAGATCCATGCGAAACACATGATTTAGCTGCAAATAAGTGTGATGTAGAAGGCTTAGCTTCAAATCAATGCCAAACAAATGATTTAGCTTCAAACACTTGTGATATAAGTGATATAGCTGCAAATGCAGACGAATCAAAAGGGGTAGCTTCAAAATCCATGCGATACATATCATTTAGCTTCAAATCGATACGATGTAGAAGGTTTAGCTTCAAATCCATGCGAAACAAATGATTTAGCTTATGATACTTGCGATATAAGTGATATAGCATCAAATGCAGGCGAAACGACCGAGTTAGATTCAAATCCATGCGAAACACATGACTTAGTTGCAAATCAATGCGATGCAGAAGGTTTAGCTTCAAATCCATGCGACACAAATGATTGAGCTTCAATTACTTGGGCTATAAGTGATATAGCTTCAAATACAGTCGAAACAAACGAGTTAGCTCCATATCCAAGCGAAACACATGATTTAGATTCAAATCAATACTACGTAGAAGGTTTAGGTTCAAATCCATTCGACACAAATGATTTAGCTTCAGATACTTGCGATATATGTGGTAAAGCATGAAATGCAGGCGAAACGAACCAGTCAGCATCAAATCCATGCGAAACACATGATTTAGCTGCAAATCAATGCGATGTAGATGATTTAGCTTCAATTCGATGCGAAACAAATGATTTAGGTTCAGATGCTTGCGATATAAGTGATATAGATTCAAATGAAGACGAAACAAACGAGATAGCTTCAAATCTATTCGATGTAGAAGGTTTAGCATAAAATCCATGCGAAACCAATGATTTAGCTTCAGATGCTTGCGATATAAGTGATATAGCATCAAATCCATGCGACACAAATTATTTAGCTTCAAATACTTGCGATATAAGTGATATAGCTTCAAATGCAGACGAACCAAACGAGTTAGCTTCAAAATGCATGCGATACACATCATTTAGCTTCAAAACGATGCGAAGTACAAGGCTTAGCTTCAAATCTATGCGAAACACATGATTTAGCTGCAAATCAATGCGATGTAGAAGGTTTAGCTTCAAATCCATGCGAAACAAATGCTTTAGCATCAAACACTTGACATATATTGTGATATAGCTTCAAATGCAGTCGATACAATCGAGTTAGCATCAAATCCATGCAAAACACATGATTGAGCTTCAAATCAATGCTATGTAGAAGGTTTAGCTTCAAATCCATGCGACACAAATGATTTAGCTTCAGATACTTGCGATATAAGTGATATAGCATGAAATGCAGGCGAAACGAACGAGCTAGCTTCAAATCCATGTGAAACACATGATGTAGCTGCAAATCAATGAGATGTAGAAGGATTAGCTTCAAATCCATGCGACACAAATGATTTAGATTCAGATACTTGTCGATATAAGTGATATACCTTCAAATGCAGACGAAACAAACGAGTTAGCTTCAAATACAAGCGAAACACATGATTTAGCTTCAAATCAATCCGATGTAGAAGGATTATCTTCAAATTCAAGCGAAACAAATGATTTAGCATCAAACATTTGAGATATATGTGATATAGCTTCAAATGCATTCGAAACAATCGAGTTAGTATCAAATCCATGCAAAACACATGATCGAGCTTCAAATCAATGCTATGTAGAAGGTTTAGCTTCAAATCCAGGCGATGCACATGATTTAGAAGCAAATCAATGAGATGTAGAAGGTTTAGCTTCAAATCCATGCGAAACAAATGATTTAGCTTCAGATACTTGCGATATAAGCGATATAGCTTCAAATGCACACGAAACAAACAAGTTAGCTTCAAATCCAAGCAGAACACATTATTTAGCTACAAATCAAAGCGATTTAGAAGGTTTACCTTCAAATCCAGGCGATGCACATGATTTAGAAGCAAATCAATGCGATGTTGAAGGTTTCGCTTCAAATCCATGCGACACAAATGATTGAGCATCAAAGAATTGGGATATAGGTGATATAGCTTCAACTGCATGCGAAACCATCGAGTTAGCTTCAAGTCCATGCGAAACACATGATTCAGCTGCAAATCAATGCGATGAGGCATGTTTAGCTTCAAATCCATGCGACACAAATGATTTAGTTTCCGATTCTTGCGATATAAGTGATTAGCTTCAAATGCAGACGAAACAAACGTTGTAGGTTCAACTCCATACGAAACATTTTATTTATCTTCAAATCAATGCGATGTAGAAGGTTTAGCTTCAAACCAATGCGATGTGGAAGGTTTAGCTTCAAACCAATGTGATGTGGAGGGTTTAGCTTCAAATCCGTGCGACACAAATTACTTGCATCAGATACTTGCGAAATAAGTGATATAGCTTGAAATGCAGACTAAACAAACGAGTTAGCTCCAAATCCAAGCGAAACACATGATTTAGATTCAAATCAATACTATGTAGAAGGTTTAGTTTCAAATCCATGCGACGCAATTTATTTAGCTTCAGATACTTGCGATATGAGTGATATAGCTCCAAATGCAGACTAAACAAACGAGTTAGCTTCAAATACAAGCGAAACACATGATATAGCTTCAAATCAATGCGATGTAGAAGGTTTAGTTTCAAATCCAGGCGAAACAAATGATTTAGCTTCAAACACTTGGGATATAAGTGATATACCTTCAAATGCAGTCGAAACAAACGAGTTAGCTTCAAATCCATGCAAAACACGTGATTAAGCTCAAATCAATGCTATGTAGAAGGTTTAGATTCAAATCCATGCGACAAAAATGATTTAGCTTGAGATACTTGCGATACAAGTGATATAGCTTCAAATGCAAACTAAACAAACGAGTTAGATTCATATCCAAGTGAAACACATGATTTAGCTTCAAATCAATGCGATATAGAAGGTTTAGCTTCAAATCCGAGCGACACACATGATTTAGCTTCATATCAATGCGCTGTAGAAGGTTTAGCTTCAAATCCATGCGAAACAAATGATTTAGCTTCAAACACTTGGGATGTATGTGATATAGCTTCAAGTGCATGCGAAACAAACGAGTTAGCTTCAAATCCATGCGAATCACATGATTTAGCTTCAAATCAATGCGATGTAGAAGGTTTAGCTTCAGATCCATGCGACACAAATGATTTAGCTTGACATAATTGCGATATAAGTGATATAGCTTCAAATGCAGCAGAAACAAACGAGTTAGTTTCAAAATCCATGCAAAACACATGATTTAGCTTCAAATCAATTCGATGTAGAAGGTTTATCTTCAAATCAAAGCTTAACACATGATTTAGCTTCAAATCAATGCGATGTAGAAGATTTAGCTACAAATCCATGCGAAACAAATGATTTAGCATCAAACACTTGAGATATGAGTGATATAGCTTCAAATGCAGACGAATCAAACGAGTTAGCTTCAAAATCCATGCGATACACAACATTTAGCCCTAAATCCATGCGAAATAGAAGGCTTAGCTTCAAATCCATGCGAAACACATGATTTTGCTTCAAATCAATGCGAAGTAGAAGGCTCAGCCTCAAATCCATGAGAAATAAATCGGATATCTTCAAATACTTGCGATATAAATACAATATCTTCAAGTGAAGGCGAAACAAACGAGTTAGCTTTAAATCAATGCTATGTTGAAGGTTTAGCTTCAAATCAATGCGAAACAAGTGATTCAGCTTCAGATACTTGCGATATAAGTGATATAGCTTCAAATGCAGACGGAACGAACGTTGTAGCTTCAACTCCATACGAAACATATTATTTACCTCCAAATCAATGCGATGTAGAAGGTTTAGCTTCAAACCAATGTGATGTAGAAGGTTTAGCTTCAAAACAATGCGATGTGAAAGGTTTATCTTCAAATCCGTGCGACACAAATTACTTGCATCAGATACTTGCGAAATAAGTGATATAGCTTCAAATGCAGCAGAAACAAACGAGTTAGCTTCGAAATCCATGCAAAACACATGATTTAGCTTCAAATCAATTCGATGTAGAAGGTTTATCTTCAAATCCAAGCGAAACACATGATTTAGCTTCAAATCAATGCGATGTAGAAGGTTTAGCTACAAATCCATGCGAAACAAATGATTTAGCATCAAACACTTGAGATATGAGTGATATAGCATCAAATGCGGGGGAAACGAACGAGTTAGCATCAAATCCATGCAAAACACATGATTTTGCTTCAAATCAATGTGAAGTAGAAGGCTTAGCCTCAAATCCATGAGAAATAAATGGGATATCTTCAAATAATTGCGATATAAATAAAATATCTTCAAGTGAAGGCGAAACAAACGAGGTAGCTTTAAATCAATGCGATGTAGAAGATTTAGCATCAAATCCATGCGATACAAATGATTTAGCTTCAGATACTTACGATATAAGAGATATAGCTTCAAATGAAGGAGAAACAAACAAGTTAGCTCCAAATCCAAGCGAAACACATGATTTAGATTCAAATCAATACTATGTAGAATGTTTAGTTTCAAATCCATGCGACGCAAATTATTTAGCTTCAGATACTTGCGATATGAGTGATATAGCTTGAAATGCAGACTAAACAAACGAGTTAACTTCGAATTCAAGCGGGACACACGATTTACCTTCAAATCAATGTCATGTAGATGGTTTAGCTTCAAATCCATGCGAAACATATGATTTAGCTTCAGATACTTGCGATATAAGTGTTATAGCATCAAATGCAGGCGAAATGAACGAGTTAGCATCAAGTCCATTCAAAACACATGATTTTGCTTCAAATCAATGCGAAGTAGAAGGCTTAGCCTCAAATCTATGAGAAATAAATGGGATATCTTCAAATAATTGCGATATAAATAAAATATCTTCAAGTGAAGGCGAAACAAACGAGGTAGCTTTAAATCAATGCGATGTAGAAGGTTTAGCTTCAAAACCATGCGAAACTCATGTTTTAGCTTCAAATCAATGCGATATAGAAGGTTTAGCTTCAAATCCAAGCGAAACACATGATTTAGCTTCAAATCAATGCGATGTAGAAGGTTAGCTTCAGATCCATGCGACACAAATGATTTAGCTTGACATAATTGCGATATAAGTGATATAGCTTCAAATGCAGCAGAAACAAACGAGTTAGTTTCAAAATCATGCAAACACATGATTTAGCTTCAAATCAATTCGATGTAGAAGGTTTTATCTTCAAATCAAAGCTTAACACATGATTTAGCTTCAAATCAATGCGATGTAGAAGATTTAGCTACAAATCCATGCGAAACAAATGATTTAGCATCAAACACTTGAGATATGAGTGATATAGCTTCAAATGCAGACGAATCAAACGAGTTAGCTTCAAAATCCATGCGATACACAACATTTAGCCTAAATCCATGCGAAATAGAAGGCTTAGCTTCAAATCCATGCGAAACACATGATTTTGCTTCAAATCAATGCGAAGTAGAAGGCTCAGCCTCAAATCCATGAGAAATAAATCGGATATCTTCAAATACTTGCGATATAAATACAATATCTTCAAGTGAAGGCGAAACAAACGAGTTAGCTTTAAATCAATGCTATGTTGAAGGTTTAGCTTCAAATCAATGCGAAACAAGTGATTCAGCTTCAGATACTTGCGATATAAGTGATATAGCTTCAAATGCAGACGGAACGAACGTTGTAGCTTCAACTCCATACGAAACATATTATTTACCTCCAAATCAATGCGATGTAGAAGGTTTAGCTTCAAACCAATGTGATGTAGAAGGTTTAGCTTCAAAACAATGCGATGTGAAAGGTTTATCTTCAAATCCGTGCGACACAAATTACTTGCATCAGATACTTGCGAAATAAGTGATATAGCTTCAAATGCAGCAGAAACAAACGAGTTAGCTTCGAAATCCATGCAAAACACATGATTTAGCTTCAAATCAATTCGATGTAGAAGGTTTATCTTCAAATCCAAGCGAAACACATGATTTAGCTTCAAATCAATGCGATGTAGAAGGTTTAGCTACAAATCCATGCGAAACAAATGATTTAGCATCAAACACTTGAGATATGAGTGATATAGCATCAAATGCGGGGGAAACGAACGAGTTAGCATCAAATCCATGCAAAACACATGATTTTGCTTCAAATCAATGTGAAGTAGAAGGCTTAGCCTCAAATCCATGAGAAATAAATGGGATATCTTCAAATAATTGCGATATAAATAAAATATCTTCAAGTGAAGGCGAAACAAACGAGGTAGCTTTAAATCAATGCGATGTAGAAGATTTAGCATCAAATCCATGCGATACAAATGATTTAGCTTCAGATACTTACGATATAAGAGATATAGCTTCAAATGAAGGAGAAACAAACAAGTTAGCTCCAAATCCAAGCGAAACACATGATTTAGATTCAAATCAATACTATGTAGAATGTTTAGTTTCAAATCCATGCGACGCAAATTATTTAGCTTCAGATACTTGCGATATGAGTGATATAGCTTGAAATGCAGACTAAACAAACGAGTTAACTTCGAATTCAAGCGGGACACACGATTTACCTTCAAATCAATGTCATGTAGATGGTTTAGCTTCAAATCCATGCGAAACATATGATTTAGCTTCAGATACTTGCGATATAAGTGTTATAGCATCAAATGCAGGCGAAATGAACGAGTTAGCATCAAGTCCATTCAAAACAAATGATTTTGCTTCAAATCAATGCGAAGTAGAAGGCTTAGCCTCAAATCTATGAGAAATAAATGGGATATCTTCAAATAATTGCGATATAAATAAAATATCTTCAAGTGAAGGCGAAACAAACGAGGTAGCTTTAAATCAATGCGATGTAGAAGGTTTAGCTTCAAAACCATGCGAAACTCATGATTTAGCTCCAAATCAATGCGCTGTAGAAGGTTTAGCTTCAAATCCATGGGAAACAAATGATTTAGCATCAAACACATGGGATATAAGTGATATAGCTTCAAAGGCAGACGAAACAAACGATTTAGCTCCAAAATCCGTGCGATACACATGTTTTAGCTTCAAATCAATGCGATACAGAAGGTTTAGCTTCAAATCCAAGCGAAACACATGATATAGCTTCATATCAATGCGCTGTAGACGGTTTAGCTTCAAATCCATGCGAAACAAATGATTTTGCTTCAGATACTTACGATATAAGTGATATAGCTTCAAATCCAAATTAAACAAACGAGTTAGATTAATATCCAAGTGAAACACATGATTTAGATTCAAATCAATGCGATGTAGAAGGTTTAACTTCAAATCCATGCGAAACAAATGATTTAGCTTCAAACACTTGAGATGTAGGTGATATAGCTTCAAGTGCATGCGAAACAATCGAGTTAGCTTCAAATCCATGCAAAACACATGATTTAGCTTCAAATCAATTAGATGTAGAAGGTTTATCTTCAAATCAAAGCTTAACACATGATTTAGCTTCAAATCAATGCGATGTAGAAGATTTAGCTACAAATCCATGCGAAACAAATGATTTAGCATCAAACACTTGAGATATGAGTGATATAGCTTCAAATGCAGACGAATCAAACGAGTTAGCTTCAAAATCCATGCGATACACAACATTTAGCCCTAAATCCATGCGAAATAGAAGGCTTAGCTTCAAATCCATGCGAAACACATGATTTTGCTTCAAATCAATGCGAAGTTGAAGGCTTAGCCTCAAATCTATGAGAAATAAATGGGATATCTTCAAATACTTGCGATATAAATACAATATCTTCAAGTGAAGGCGAAACAAACGAGGTAGCTTTAAATCAATGCGATGTAGAAGGTTTAGCTTCAAAACCACGCGAAACTCATGATTTAGCTTCAAATCAATGCGCTGTAGAAGGTTTAGCTTCAAATCCATGGGAAACAAATGATTTAGCATCAAACACATGGGATATAAGTGATATAGCTTCAAAGGCAGACGAAACAAACGATTTAGCTTCAAAATCCGTGCGATACACATGTTTTACCTTCAAATCAATGCGATATAGAAGGTTTAGCTTCAAATCCAAGCGAAACACATGATTTAGCTTCATATCAATGCGCTGTAGAAGGTTTAGCTTCAAATCCATGGGAAACAAATGATTTAGCATCAAACACATGGGATATAAGTGATATAGCTTCAAAGGCAGACGAAACAAACGATTTAGCTTCAAAATCCGTGCGATACACATGTTTTAGCTTCAAATCAATGCGATACAGAAGGTTTAGCTTCAAATCCAAGCGAAACACATGATTTAGCTTCATATCAATGCGCTGTAGACGGTTTAGCTTCAAATCCATGCGAAACAAATGATTTTGCTTCAGATACTTACGATATAAGTGATATAGCTTCAAATCCAAATTAAACAAACGAGTTAGATTAATATCCAAGTGAAACACATGTTTTAGCTTCAAATCAATGCGATATAGAAGGTTTAGCTTCAAATCCAAGCGAAACACATGATTTAGCTTCATATCAATGCGCTGTAGAAGGTTTAGCTTCAAATCCATGCGAAACAAATGATTTTGCTTCAAACACTTGAGATGTAGGTGATATAGCTTCAAGTGCATGCGAAACAATCGAGTTAGCTTCAAATCCATGCGAAACACATGATTCAGCTGCAAATCAATGCGATAGAGAAGGATTAGCTTCAAATCCATGCGAAACAATTGATTTAGCATCAAACACTTGGGATATGAGTGATATAGCTTGAAATGCAGACTAAACAAACGAGTTAACTTCAAATTCAAGCGGGACACACGATTTACCTTCAAATCAATGTCATGTAGATGGTTTAGCTTCAAATCCATGCGAAACATATGATTTAGCTTCAGATACTTGCGATATAAGTGTTATAGCATCAAATGCAGGCGAAATGAACGAGTTAGCATCAAGTCCATGCAAAACACATGATTTTGCTTCAAATCAATGCGAAGTAGAAGGCTTAGCCTCAAATCTATGAGAAATAAATGGGATATCTTCAAATAATTGCGATATAAATAAAATATCTTCAAGTGAAGGCGAAACAAACGAGGTAGCTTTAAATCAATGCGATGTAGAAGGTTTAGCTTCAAAACCATGCGAAACTCATGATTTAGCTTCAAATCAATGCGCTGTAGAAGGTTTAGCTTCAAATCCATGGGAAACAAATGATTTAGCATCAAACACATGGGATATAAGTGATATAGCTTCAAAGGCAGACGAATCAAACGATTTAGCTTCAAAATCCGTGCGATACACATGTTTTAGCTTCAAATCAATGCGATACAGAAGGTTTAGCTT
>NW_027477968.1:0-44384 GCF_051020955.1 Megalopta genalis
TAACTCGATTACTTCGCCAGCATTTGATGCTAGACAACTTATATCGCACGTATTTTAAAGTAAATCATTTGTTTCGCATGGATTTGAAGCTAAACCTTATACATCGCATTGATTTGAAGCTACATCATGTGTTTCGCATGGATTTGACGCCAACTCGTCGTTTCGCCTGCATTTGAAGCTATATCACTTTTATCGCAAGTATTGAAGCTAAATCATTTGTTTTCGCCTGGATTTGAAGCTAAACCTTATACATAGCATTGATGTGAAGCTACATCATGTGTTTCGCATGGATTTGACGCCAACTCGTTTGTTTCGCCTGCATATGAAGCTATATCACTAAAATCACAAGTATTTGAATCAAAACTGTTTGTTTAACATTGATTTGAAACTAATCATTCTACATCGCTTAGATTTGAACCTACATCATGTGTTTCGCATGCATTTGAAGCTAACTCGATATTTCGCCAAGCATTTGAAGCTATATCACTTATATCGCAAGTATATGAAGCTAAATAATTTGTTTCGCATGGATTTGAAGCTAAACCATCTATATCGCATTGATTTGAAGCTACATCATGTGTTTTGCATGGATTTGAAGCTAACTCGATTACTTCGTCAGCATTTGATGCTAGACAACTTATATCGCACGTATTTGAAGCTAAATCATTTGTTTCGCGTGGATTTGAAGCTAAATCCTCAACATCGCATTGATTTGAAGCTACATCATGCGTTTCGCATGGATTTGAATCTAACTCGTTCGTTTCGCCAGCATTTGAAGCTATATCACTTATATCGCAAGTATTTGAAGCTAAATCATTTGTTTCGCATGAATATGAAGCTAAACCATGTATTTGGCATGAATTAGAAGCTTAATTATGTGATTGGCATGGATTTGAGGCTAACTCGTTTGTTTCCCCTGCATTTGAAGCTATATTACTTACGTCGCAAGTATTTGAAGCTAAATCATTTGTTTCGCATGGATTTGATGCTACACCTTATACATTTGAAGCTACATCATGTGTTTCGCGTGAATTTGAAGCTAACCTTATACATCGCATTGATTTGAAGCAACATCATGTGTTTCGCATGGATTTGAAGCTATACCTTCTACATCGCGTTGATTTGAAGCTACATCATGTGTTTCGCATGGATTCGAAGCTAACTCGTTTATTTCGCCAGCATTTGAAGCTATATCACTTATATCGCAAGTATTTGTAGCCAAATCATTTGTTTCGCATTGATTTGAAGCTAACTCGTTTGTTTCGCCTGCATTTGAAGCTATATCACTTATATCGCAAGTATTTGAAGCTGCATCATGTGTTTCGCGTGGATTTGAAGCTAACTCTTTTATTTCGTCAGTATTTGAAGCTATATCACTTATATCGCAAGTATTTGAAACTAAATCATTTGTTTCGCATGGATTTGAAGCTAAACCTTATACATCGCATTGATTTGAAGCTACATCATGTGTTTCGCATGGATTTGACGTCAACTCGTTCGTTTCGCCTGCATTTGAAGCTATATCACTTATATCGCAAGAATTTGAAGCTACACCATGTGTTTCGCATGGATTTGAAGCTAACTCGATTATTTCGCCAGCATTTGAAACTATATCACTTATATCGCAAGTATTTGAAGCTAAATCGTTTGTTTCGCATGGAGTTGAAACTAAACCTTATACATCGCATTGATTTGAAGCAGCATCATGTGTTTCGCATGGATTTGAAACTAATCTTTCTACATTGCATTGATTTGAAGCTACATCACGTGTTTCGCCTGAATTTGAAGCTAACTCGACTGTTACGCCAGCATTTGAAGCTATATCACTTATATCGCAAGTGTTTGAAGCTAAATCATACGTTTCGCATGGATTTGAAGCTAGTTCTTCTACTTCGAATTGATTTGAAACTAAATAATCTGTTTCGCATGGATTTCAAGATAACTCGTTTGTTTCGCATGCAGTTGAAGCTAAATCATGTATAAAACAAGAATTTGCAGCTAAACCATTTGTGTCGCATGGATTTGAAGCTAAGCCTTGTACTTCGCCTTGATTTGAAGCTAAATCATGCGTTTCGCATGGATTTGAAGCTAACTCGTTTGTTTCGCCTGCATTTGAAGACATATCACTTATATTCGCAAGTATTTGAAGGCCAATCATTCGTTTCGCATGCATTTGAAGCTATGTCATGTATATCATAAGTATTTGAAGCTAAACCATTTGATCCGCATGGATTTGAAGCTAAGCATTCTACTTCGCATGGATTTGAAGCTAAATTATGTGTTTCGCATGGATTGGACGCTATCTCGTTTGTTCGCATGGATATGAAGCTAAGCCTTCTACTTCGCATCGATTTGAAGCTAAATCATGTGTTTCGCATTGATTTGAAGCAAACTCGTTGTTTCGCCTGTATTTGAAGCTAAATCATGAATATCACAAGTATTTGAAGCTGAACCATTTGTTTCGCATGTTTTCGAAGATAAGCCTTCTACTTCGCATTGATTTGAATCTAGATCACGTGTTTCGCATGGTTTTGAAGCTAACTCGTTTGTTTCGCATGCTGTTGAAGCTAAATCATGTATATCGCAAGTATATGAACCTAAACCATTGGTTTCGCATGGATTTGGAGCCAAGCCTTCTTACTTCGCATTGATTTGAAGCTAAACCATGTGTTTCGAATGAATTTGAAGCTAAATCAAGGGTTTAGCATGGATTTGAAGCCAACTCGTTTGTTTCGCATGCAGTTGAGGCTAAATCATTTATATGACAAGTATTTGGAGCTAAACCATTTGTTTCGTATGGATATGAAGCTATGCCTTCTACTTCGCATTGATTTGAAGCTAAATCATGTGTTTCGCTTGGATTTGAAGCTAACTCGTTTGATACGCCTGCATTTGAAACTACATCGTTTATAAAGCAAGCTTTCGAAGCAAATTCATTTTCGTCGCATGGATTTGAAGCTAAGCCTTCTACTTCGCATTGATTTGATGCTTAATCATGTGTTTCGCATGGATTTGAAGCTAACTCGTTTGTTTCGTTTGTATTTGAAGCTATATCACTTATATTCGCAAGTATTTGAAACTAAATCATTCGATTTGCTTGGATTTGAGCTAAGCCTTCAACTTCGCATTGATTCGAAGATAAATCATGTGTTTCGCATGGATTTGAAGCTAACTCGATTGTTTTTCCTGCATTTAAAGCTAAATCATATATATCATAAGTATTTGAAGCGAAACCATTTGTTTCGCATGGATTTGGAGCCAAGCCTTCTTAATTCGCATTGATTTGAAGCTATACCATGTGTTTCGAATGAATTTGAAGCTAAATCATGGGTTTAGCATGGATTTGAAGCAAACTCGTTTGTTTCGCATGCAGTTGAGGCTAAATCATTTATATGACAAGTATTTGAAGCTAAACCGTTTGTTTCGCATGGATATGATGCTATGGCTTCTACTTCGCATTGATTTGATGCTTAATCATGTGTTTCGCTTGGATTTGAAGCTAACTCGATTGTTTCGCATGCAGTTGAAGCTAAATCATGTATATCACAAGTATTTGAAGCTAAACCGTTTGTTTGGCATGGACATGAAGCTATGGCTTCTACTTCGAATTATTTGATGCTTAATCATGTGTTTCGCATGGATTTGAATCTAACTCGTTTGTTTCGCTTGCATTTGAAGCTATATCACTTATATTCGCAAGTATTTGAATCTAAATCATTCGATTCGCATGGATTTGAAGCTATGCCTTCTTCTTCTCATTGATTTGAAATTAAATCATGTGTTTCCCTTGGATTTGAAGCTAACTCGATTTTTTCGCATGCAGTTGAAGCTAACTAATGTATAAAACAAGTATTTGAAGCTGAACCATTTGTTTCGCATGGATTTGAAGCTAAGCCTTCTACTTCGCATTGATTTGATGCTTAATCATGTGTTTCGCATGGATTTGAAGCTAACTCGTTTGTTTCGTTTGTATTTGAAGCTATATCACTTATATTCGCAAGTATTTGAAACTAAATCATTCGATTCGCTTGGATTTGAAGCTAAGCTTCAACTTCGCATTGATTCGAAGATAAATCATGTGTTTCACATGGATTTGAAGCTAAATCGTTTGTTTCGTTTGTATTTGAAGCTATATCACTTATATTCGCAAGTATTTGAAACTAAATCATTCGATTCGCTTGGATTTGAAGCTAAGCCTTCAACTTCGCATTGATTCGAAGATAAATCATGTGTTTCGCATGGATTTGAAGCTAACTCGATTGTTTTTCCTGCATTTGAAGCTAAATCAGTTATATCATAAGTATTTGAAACGAAACCATTTGTTTCGCATGGATTTGGAGCCAAGCCTTCTTACTTCGCATTGATTTGAAGCTAAACCATGTGTTTCGAATGAATTTGAAGCTAAATCAAGGGTTTAGCATGGATTTGAAGCCAACTCGTTTGTTTCGCATGCAGTTGAGGCTAAATCATTTATATGACAAGTATTTGGAGCTAAACCATTTGTTTCGTATGGATATGAAGCTATGCCTTCTACTTCGCATTGATTTGAAGCTAAATCATGTGTTTCACATGGATTTGAAGCTAACTCGTTTGTTTCGTTTGTATTTGAAGCTATATCACTTATATTCGCAAGTATTTGAAACTAAATCATTCGATTCGCTTGGATTTGAAGCTAAGCCTTCAACTTCGCATTGATTCGAAGATAAATCATGTGTTTCGCATGGATTTGAAGCTAACTCGATTGTTTTTCCTGCACTTGAAGCTAAATCATTTATATCATAAGTATTTGAAGCGAAACCATTTGTTTCGCATGGATTTGGAGCCAAGCCTTCTTAATTCGCATTGATTTGAAGCTAAACCATGTGTTTCGAATGAATTTGAAGCTAAATCATGGGTTTAGCATGGATTTGAAGCAAACTCGTTTGTTTCGCATGCAGTTGAGGCTAAATCATTTATATGACAAGTATTTGAAGCTAAACCATTTGTTTCGCATGAATATTAAGCTGTACCATGTGTTTCTCGTGAATTTGAAACTATATCATGTGTTTCGCATGAATTTGAAGCTAACTCGTATTTTTCGCCTGCAGATGAATCTAAATCATGTATATCACAAGTATTTGAAGCTAAACCAATTGTTTCGCATGGATTCGAAGATCAGCCTTCTACTTCGCATTGATTTGAACATGAATCATTTCTTTCGCTTTAATTTGAAGCTAACACGTTTGTTTCCAATGGAGTTGAAGCTAAATCATGGGTATTATGAGTATTTGAAACTAAACCACTTGATTCGCATGGATTTGAAGCCAAATCATGTGTTTCGCTTGGATTTGAAGCTAACTCGTTGGTTCCGCCTGCATTTGAATATATATCATGTAGATCACAAGTATTTGAAGCAAAATCATTTGATTCGCATGCAGTTGAAGCTAAATCATCTTTATCACAAGTATCTGAATCTAAACCATTTATTTCGCGAGAATATGAATCTAAACCATGTGTTTCGAATGAATTGGAAGCTAAATCATGTGTTTCACATGGATTTGAAGCTAACTCGTCTGTTTCGCATGCAGTTGAAGCTAAATTATGTTTAAAACAAGTATTGGAAGCTAAACAATTCGTCTCGCATGGATTTGAAGCTAAACCATGTGTTTTGAATGAATATGAAGCTAAATCATGTGTTTCGAATCGATTTGAAACTATATCATGTGTTTCGCGTGAATTTGAAGCTAACTCGTTTGTTTCGCCTGCATTTGAAGCTAAATCATGTATATCACAAGTATTTGTAGCTAAACCGTTTGATTGGCATGGATTTGAAGCTAAGAGTTATACTTCGCATTGATTTGAAGCTGAATCATGTGTGTCGCTTGAATTTGAAGCTAACACGTCCGTTTCACATGCAGTTGAAGCTACATCATGTACAAAACAAGTATTTGAAGCTAAACAATTCGTTTCGCATGGATCTGAAGCTAAACAATTTGTTTCGAATGAATTTGAAGCTGAATCATGTGTTTGGCATGGATTTGAAGCTAACTCGTTTGTTTCGCATGCAGTTGATGCTGTATCATGTATATCACAGGTATATGAAGCTAAATCATTTGATTCGCATGGATTTGAAGCTATGCCTTCTACTTCTCATTGATTTTAAATTAAATCATGTGTTTCCCTTGGATTTGAAGCTAACTCGATTTTTTCACATGCAGTTGAAGCTAACTCATGTATAAAACAAGTATTTGAAGCTGAACCATTTGTTTCGCATGGATTTGAAGCTAAGCCTTCTACTTCGCATTGATTTGATGCTTAATCATGTGTTTCGCTTGGATTTGAAGCTAACTCGTTTGTTTCGCATCCAGTTGAAGCTAAATCATGTATAAAACAAGTATTTGAAACTATGCCATTTGTTTCGCATCGATTTGAAGCAAAGCCTACTACTTCGCATCGATTTGAAACTGAATCATGTGTTTCGCTTGAATTTGAAGCTAACACGTTTGTTTCACATGCAGCAGAAGCTAAATCATGTATATCACTAGTATTTGAATCTGAACCATTTGTTTCGCATGAATATTAAAGCTAAACCATGTGTTTCGCATGAATTTGAAGCTAAATCATGTTTTTCGCATGGATTTGAAGCTAACTCGTTTGTTTCGCATGCAGTTGAAACTGAATCATGTATATCACAAGTATTTGAAGCTAAACCGTTTGTTTCGCATGGATATGAAGCTGTGGCTTCTTCTTCGCATTGATTTGATGCTTAATCATGTGTTTCGCTTGGATTTGAAGCTAACTCGATTGTTTCGCATGCAGTTGAAGCTAAATCATGTATATCACAAGTATTTGAAGCTAATCCGTTTGTTTGGCATGGACATGAAGCTATGGCTTCTACTTCGAATTATTTGATGCTTAATCATGTGTTTCGCATGGATTTGAATCTAACTCGTTTGTTTCGCTTGCATTTGAAGCTATATCACTTATAATCGCAAGTATTTGAAACTAAATCATTCGATTCGCATGGATTTTCAAGCTATGCCTTCTACTTCTCATTGATTTGAAATTAAATCATGTGTTTCCCTTGGATTTGAAGCTAACTCGATTTTTTCGCATGTAGTTGAAGCTAAATCATGTGTATCACAAGTATTTGAAGCTAAACCATTTGTTTCGCATGAATATTAAGCTGTACCATGTGTTTCTCATGAATTTGAAACTATATCATGTGTTTCGCATGAATTTGAAGCTAACTCGTATGTTTCGCCCGCAGTTGAATCTAAATCATGTATATCACAAGTATTTGAAGCCAAACCAATTGTTTCGCATGGATTCGAAGATCAGCCTTCTACTTCGCATTGATTTGAACATGAATCATTTCTTTCGCTTTAATTTGAAGCTAACACGTTTGTTTCCATTGGAGTTGAAGCTAAATCATGGGTATTATGAGTATTTGAAACTAAACCACTTGATTCGCATGGATTTGAAGCTAAGCCTTTTACTTCGCATTCGTTTGAAGCTAAATCGTTTATATCGCAAGTATTTGAAGGTAAATCATGTATATCACAAATATTTGAAGCTGAACCATTTGTTTCGCATGAATATGAAGCTAAACCATGTGTTTCGAATGAATTTGAAGCCAAATCATGTGTTTCGCTTGGATTTGAAGCTAATTCGTTGGTTCCGCCTGCATTTGAATATATATCATGTAGATCACAAGTATTTGAAGCAAAATCATTTGATTCGCATGCAGTTGAAGCTAAATCATCTTTATCACAAGTATCTGAATCTAAACCATTTATTTCGCGAGAATATGAATCTAAACCATGTGTTTCGAATGAATTGGAAGCTAAATCATGTGTTTCACATGGATTTGAATCTAACTCGTCTGTTTCGCATGCAGTTGAAGCTAAATTATGTTTAAAACAAGTATTGGAAGCTAAACAATTCGTCTCGCATGGATTTGAAGCTAAACCATGTGTTTTGAATGAATATGAAGCTATATCATGTGTTTCGAATGGATTTGAAACTATATCATGTGTTTCGCGTGGATTTGAAGCTAACTCGTTTGTTTCGCCTGCATTTGAAGCTAAATCATGTATATCACAAGTATTTGTAGCTAAACCGTTTGATTGGCATGGATTTGAAGCTAAGAGTTATACTTCGCATTGATTTGAAGCTGAATCATGTGTGTCGCTGGAATTTGAAGCTAACACGTCCGTTTCACATGCAGTTGAAGCTACATCATGTACAAAACAAGTATTTGAAGCTAAACAATTCGTTTCGCATGGATCTGAAGCTAAACAATTTGTTTCGAATGAATTTGAAGCTGAATCATGTGTTTGGCATGGATTTGAAGCTAACTCGTTTGTTTCGCATGCAGTTGATGCTGTATCATGTATATAACAGGTATATGAAGCTAAACCATTTGATTCGCATGGATTTGAAGCTATGCCTTCTACTTCTCATTGATTTTAAATTAAATCATGTGTTTCCCTTGGATTTGAAGCTAACTCGATTTTTTCACATGCAGTTGAAGCTAACTCATGTATAAAACAAGTATTTGAAGCTGAACCATTTGTTTCGCATGGATTTGAAGCTAAGCCTTCTACTTCGCATTGATTTGATGCTTAATCATGTGTTTCGCTTGGATTTGAAGCTAACTCGTTTGTTTCGCATCCAGTTGAAGCTAAATCATGTATAAAACAAGTATTTGAAACTATGCCATTTGTTTCGCATCGATTTGAAGCAAAGTCTACTACTTCGCAACGATTTGAAACTGAATCATGTGTTTCGCTTGAATTTGAAGCTAACTCGTTTGTTTCGTTTGTATTTGAAGCTATATCACATATATTCGCAAGTATTTGAAACTAAATCATTCGATTCGCTTGGATTTGAAGCTAAGCCTTCAACTTCGCATTGATTCGAAGATAAATCATGTGTTTCGCATGGATTTGAAGCTAACTCGATTGTTTTTCCTGCATTTGAAGCTAAATCATTTATATCATAAGTATTTGAAGCGAAACCATTTGTTTCGCATGGATTTGGAGCCAAGCATTCTTACTTCGCATTGATTTGAAGCTAAACCATGTGTTTCGAATGAATTTGAAGGTAAATCAAGGGTTTAGCATGGATTTCAAGCCAACTCGTTTGTTTCGCATGCAGTTGAGGCTAAATCATTTATATGACAAGTATTTGGAGCTAAACCATTTGTTTCGTATGGATATGAAGCTATGCCTTCTACTTCTCATTGATTTGAAGCTAAATCATGGGTTTCGCTTGGATTTGAAGCTAACTCGTTTGATACGCCTGCATTGGAAACTACATCATTTATAAAGCAAGCTTTCGAAGCAAATTCATTTTCGTCGCATGGATTTGAAGCTAAGCCTTCTACTTCGCATTGATTTGATGCTTAATCATGTGTTTCGCATGGATTTGAAGCTAACTCGTTTGTTTCGTTTGTATTTGAAGCTATATCACTTATATTCGCAAGTATTTGAAACTAAATCATTCGATTTGCTTGGATTTGAAGCTAAGCCTTCAACTTCGCATTGATTCGAAGATAAATCATGTGTTTCGCATGGATTTGAAGCTAACTCGATTGTTTTTCCTGCATTTAAAGCTAAATCATGTATATCATAAGTATTTGAAGCGAAACCATTTGTTTCGCATGGATTTGGAGCCAAGCCTTCTTAATTCGCATTGATTTGAAGCTATACCATGTGTTTCGAATGAATTTGAAGCTAAATCATGGGTTTAGCATGGATTTGAAGCAAACTCGTTTGTTTCGCATGCAGTTGAGGCTAAATCATTTATATGACAAGTATTTGAAGCTAAACCGTTTGTTTCGCATGGATATGATGCTATGGCTTCTACTTCGCATTGATTTGATGCTTAATCATGTGTTTCGCTTGGATTTGAAGCTAACTCGATTGTTTCGCATGCAGTTGAAGCTAAATCATGTATATCACAAGTATTTGAAGCTAAACCGTTTGTTTGGCATGGACATGAAGCTATGGCTTCTACTTCGAATTATTTGATGCTTAATCATGTGTTTCGCATGGATTTGAATCTAACTCGTTTGTTTCGCTTGCATTTGAAGCTATATCACTTATATTCGCAAGTATTTGAATCTAAATCATTCGATTCGCATGGATTTGAAGCTATGCCTTCTACTTCACATTGATTTGAAATTAAATCATGTGTTTCCCTTGGATTTGAAGCTAACTCGATTTTTTCGCATGCAGTTGAAGCTAACTAATGTATAAAACAAGTATTTGAAGCTGAACCATTTGTATCGCATGGATTTGAAGCTAAGCCTTCTACTTCGCATTGATTTGATGCTTAATCATGTGTTTCGCATGGATTTGAAGCTAACTCGTTTGTTTCGTTTGTATTTGAAGCTATATCACTTATATTCGCAAGTATTTGAAACTAAATCATTCGATTCGCTTGGATTTGAAGCTAAGCCTTCAACTTCGCATTGATTCGAAGATAAATCATGTGTTTCACATGGATTTGAAGCTAACTCGTTTGTTTCGTTTGTATTTGAAGCTATATCACTTATATTCGCAAGTATTTGAAACTAAATCATTCGATTCGCTTGGATTTGAAGCTAAGCCTTCAACTTCGCATTGATTCGAAGATAAATCATGTGTTTCGCATGGATTTGAAGCTAACTCGATTGTTTTTCCTGCATTTGAAGCTAAATCATTTATATCATAAGTATTTGAAGCGAAACCATTTGTTTCGCATGGATTTGGAGCCAAGCCTTCTTACTTCGCATTGATTTGAAGCTAAACCATGTGTTTCGAATGAATTTGAAGCTGAATCAAGGGTTTAGCATGGATTTGAAGCCAACTCGTTTGTTTCGCATGCAGTTGAGGCTAAATCATTTATATGACAAGTATTTGGAGCTAAACCATTTGTTTCGTATGGATATGAAGCTATGCCTTCTACTTCGCATTGATTTGAAGCTAAATCATGTGTTTCGCTTGGATTTGAAGCTAACTCGTTTGATACGCCTGCATTTGAAACTACATCATTTATAAAGCAAGCTTTCGATGCAAATTCATTTTCGTCGCATGGATTTGAAGCTAAGCCTTCTACTTCGCATTGATTTGATGCTTAATCATGTGTTTCGCATGGATTTGAAGCTAACTCGTTTGTTTCGTTTGTATTTGAAGCTATATCACTTATATTCGCAAGTATTTGAAACTAAATCATTCGATTTGCTTGGATTTGAAGCTAAGCCTTCAACTTCGCATTGATTCGAAGATAAATCATGTGTTTCGCATGGATTTGAAGCTAACTCGATTGTTTTTCCTGCATTTAAAGCTAAATCATGTATATCATAAGTATTTGAAGCGAAACCATTTGTTTCGCATGGATTTGGAGCCAAGCCTTCTTAATTCGCATTGATTTGAAGCTATACCATGTGTTTCGAATGAATTTGAAGCTAAATCATGGGTTTAGCATGGATTTGAAGCAAACTCGTTTGTTTCGCATGCAGTTGAGGCTAAATCATTTATATGACAAGTATTTGAAGCTAAACCGTTTGTTTCGCATGGATATGATGCTATGGCTTCTACTTCGCATTGATTTGATGCTGAATCATGTGTTTCGCTTGGATTTGAAGCTAACTCGATTGTTTCGCATGCAGTTGAAGCTAAATCATGTATATCACAAGTATTTGAAGCTAAACCGTTTGTTTGGCATGGACATGAAGCTATGGCTTCTACTTCGAATTATTTGATGCTTAATCATGTGTTTCGCATGGATTTGAATCTAACTCGTTTGTTTCGCTTGCATTTGAAGCTATATCACTTATATTCGCAAGTATTTGAATCTAAATCATTCGATTCGCATGGATTTGAAGCTATGCCTTCTACTTCTCATTGATTTGAAATTAAATCATGTGTTTCCCTTGGATTTGAAGCTAACTCGATTTTTTCGCATGCAGTTGAAGCTAACTAATGTATAAAACAAGTATTTGAAGCTGAACCATTTGTTTCGCATGGATTTGAAGCTAAGCCTTCTACTTCGCATTGATTTGATGCTTAATCATGTGTTTCGCATGGATTTGAAGCTAACTCGTTTGTTTCGTTTGTATTTGAAGCTATATCACTTATATTCGCAAGTATTTGAAACTAAATCATTCGATTCGCTTGGATTTGAAGCTAAGCCTTCAACTTCGCATTGATTCGAAGATAAATCATGTGTTTCACATGGATTTGAAGCTAACTCGTTTGTTTCGTTTGTATTTGAAGCTATATCACTTATATTCGCAAGTATTTGAAACTAAATCATTCGATTCGCTTGGATTTGAAGCTAAGCCTTCAACTTCGCATTGATTCGAAGATAAATCATGTGTTTCGCATGGATTTGAAGCTAACTCGATTGTTTTTCCTGCATTTGAAGCTAAATCAGTTATATCATAAGTATTTGAAGCGAAACCATTTGTTTCGCATGGATTTGGAGCCAAGCCTTCTTACTTCGCATTGATTTGAAGCTAAACCATGTGTTTCGAATGAATTTGAAGCTAAATCAAGGGTTTAGCATGGATTTGAAGCCAACTCGTTTGTTTCGCATGCAGTTGAGGCTAAATCATTTATATGACAAGTATTTGGAGCTAAACCATTTGTTTCGTATGGATATGAAGCTATGCCTTCTACTTCGCATTGATTTGAAGCTAAATCATGTGTTTCGCTTGGATTTGAAGCTAACTCGTTTGTTTCGTTTGTATTTGAAGCTATATCACTTATATTCGCAAGTATTTGAAACTAAATCATTCGATTCGCTTGGATTTGAAGCTAAGCCTTCAACTTCGCATTGATTCGAAGATAAATCATGTGTTTCGCATGGATTTGAAGCTAACTCGATTGTTTTTCCTGCATTTGAAGCTAAATCATTTATATCATAAGTATTTGAAGCGAAACCATTTGTTTCGCATGGATTTGGAGCCAAGCCTTCTTAATTCGCATTGATTTGAAGCTAAACCATGTGTTTCGAATGAATTTGAAGCTAAATCATGGGTTTAGCATGGATTTGAAGCAAACTCGTTTGTTTCGCATGCAGTTGAGGCTAAATCATTTATATGACAAGTATTTGAAGCTAAACCATTTGTTTCGCATGAATATTAAGCTGTACCATGTGTTTCTCGTGAATTTGAAACTATATCATGTGTTTCGCATGAATTTGAAGCTAACTCGTATTTTTCGCCTGCAGATGAATCTAAATCATGTATATCACAAGTATTTGAAGCTAAACCAATTGTTTCGCATGGATTCGAAGATCAGCCTTCTACTTCGCATTGATTTGAACATGAATCATTTCTTTCGCTTTAATTTGAAGCTAACACGTTTGTTTCCAATGGAGTTGAAGCTAAATCATGGGTATTATGAGTATTTGAAACTAATCCACTTGATTCGCATGGATTTGAAGCCAAATCATGTGTTTCGCTTGGATTTGAAGCTAACTCGTTGGTTCCGCCTGCATTTGAATATATATCATGTAGATCACAAGTATTTGAAGCAAAATCATTTGATTCGCATGCAGTTGAAGCTAAATCATCTTTATCACAAGTATCTGAATCTAAACCATTTATTTCGCGAGAATATGAATCTAAACCATGTGTTTCGAATGAATTGGAAGCTAAATCATGTGTTTCACATGGATTTGAAGCTAACTCGTCTGTTTCGCATGCAGTTGAAGCTAAATTATGTTTAAAACAAGTATTGGAAGCTAAACAATTCGTCTCGCATGGATTTGAAGCTAAACCATGTGTTTTGAATGAATATGAAGCTAAATCATGTGTTTCGAATCGATTTGAAACTATATCATGTGTTTCGCGTGAATTTGAAGCTAACTCGTTTGTTTCGCCTGCATTTGAAGCTAAATCATGTATATCACAAGTATTTGTAGCTAAACCGTTTGATTGGCATGGATTTGAAGCTAAGAGTTATACTTCGCATTGATTTGAAGCTGAATCATGTGTGTCGCTTGAATTTGAAGCTAACACGTCCGTTTCACATGCAGTTGAAGCTACATCATGTACAAAACAAGTATTTGAAGCTAAACAATTCGTTTCGCATGGATCTGAAGCTAAACAATTTGTTTCGAATGAATTTGAAGCTGAATCATGTGTTTGGCATGGATTTGAAGCTAACTCGTTTGTTTCGCATGCAGTTGATGCTGTATCATGTATATCACAGGTATATGAAGCTAAACCATTTGATTCGCATGGATTTGAAGCTATGCCTTCTACTTCTCATTGATTTTAAATTAAATCATGTGTTTCCCTTGGATTTGAAGCTAACTCGATTTTTTCACATGCAGTTGAAGCTAACTCATGTATAAAACAAGTATTTGAAGCTGAACCATTTGTTTCGCATGGATTTGAAGCTAAGCCTTCTACTTCGCATTGATTTGATGCTTAATCATGTGTTTCGCTTGGATTTGAAGCTAACTCGTTTGTTTCGCATCCAGTTGAAGCTAAATCATGTATAAAACAAGTATTTGAAACTATGCCATTTGTTTCGCATCGATTTGAAGCAAAGCCTACTACTTCGCATCGATTTGAAACTGAATCATGTGTTTCGCTTGAATTTGAAGCTAACACGTTTGTTTCACATGCAGCAGAAGCTAAATCATGTATATCACTAGTATTTGAATCTGAACCATTTGTTTCGCATGAATATTAAAGCTAAACCATGTGTTTCGCATGAATTTGAAGCTAAATCATGTTTTTCGCATGGATTTGAAGCTAACTCGTTTGTTTCGCATGCAGTTGAAACTGAATCATGTATATCACAAGTATTTGAAGCTAAACCGTTTGTTTCGCATGGATATGAAGCTGTGGCTTCTTCTTCGCATTGATTTGATGCTTAATCATGTGTTTCGCTTGGATTTGAAGCTAACTCGATTGTTTCGCATGCAGTTGAAGCTAAATCATGTATATCACAAGTATTTGAAGCTAATCCGTTTGTTTGGCATGGACATGAAGCTATGGCTTCTACTTCGAATTATTTGATGCTTAATCATGTGTTTCGCATGGATTTGAATCTAACTCGTTTGTTTCGCTTGCATTTGAAGCTATATCACTTATAATCGCAAGTATTTGAAACTAAATCATTCGATTCGCATGGATTTTCAAGCTATGCCTTCTACTTCTCATTGATTTGAAATTAAATCATGTGTTTCCCTTGGATTTGAAGCTAACTCGATTTTTTCGCATGTAGTTGAAGCTAAATCATGTGTATCACAAGTATTTGAAGCTAAACCATTTGTTTCGCATGAATATTAAGCTGTACCATGTGTTTCTCATGAATTTGAAACTATATCATGTGTTTCGCATGAATTTGAAGCTAACTCGTATGTTTCGCCCGCAGTTGAATCTAAATCATGTATATCACAAGTATTTGAAGCCAAACCAATTGTTTCGCATGGATTCGAAGATCAGCCTTCTACTTCGCATTGATTTGAACATGAATCATTTCTTTCGCTTTAATTTGAAGCTAACACGTTTGTTTCCAATGGAGTTGAAGCTAAATCATGGGTATTATGAGTATTTGAAACTAAACCACTTGATTCGCATGGATTTGAAGCTAAGCCTTTTACTTCGCATTGGTTTGAAGCTAAATCGTTTATATCGCAAGTATTTGAAGGTAAATCATGTATATCACAAATATTTGAAGCTGAACCATTTGTTTCGCATGAATATGAAGCTAAACCATGTGTTTCGAATGAATTTGAAGCCAAATCATGTGTTTCGCTTGGATTTGAAGCTAACTCGTTGGTTCCGCCTGCATTTGAATATATATCATGTAGATCACAAGTATTTGAAGCAAAATCATTTGATTCGCATGCAGTTGAAGCTAAATCATCTTTATCACAAGTATCTGAATCTAAACCATTTATTTCGCGAGAATATGAATCTAAACCATGTGTTTCGAATGAATTGGAAGCTAAATCATGTGTTTCACATGGATTTGAATCTAACTCGTCTGTTTCGCATGCAGTTGAAGCTAAATTATGTTTAAAACAAGTATTGGAAGCTAAACAATTCGTCTCGCATGGATTTGAAGCTAAACCATGTGTTTTGAATGAATATGAAGCTAAATCATGTGTTTCGAATGGATTTGAAACTATATCATGTGTTTCGCGTGGATTTGAAGCTAACTCGTTTGTTTCGCCTGCATTTGAAGCTAAATCATGTATATCACAAGTATTTGTAGCTAAACCGTTTGATTGGCATGGATTTGAAGCTAAGAGTTATACTTCGCATTGATTTGAAGCTGAATCATGTGTGTCGCTGGAATTTGAAGCTAACACGTCCGTTTCACATGCAGTTGAAGCTACATCATGTACAAAACAAGTATTTGAAGCTAAACAATTCGTTTCGCATGGATCTGAAGCTAAACAATTTGTTTCGAATGAATTTGAAGCTGAATCATGTGTTTGGCATGGATTTGAAGCTAACTCGTTTGTTTCGCATGCAGTTGATGCTGTATCATGTATATAACAGGTATATGAAGCTAAACCATTTGATTCGCATGGATTTGAAGCTATGCCTTCTACTTCTCATTGATTTTAAATTAAATCATGTGTTTCCCTTGGATTTGAAGCTAACTCGATTTTTTCACATGCAGTTGAAGCTAACTCATGTATAAAACAAGTATTTGAAGCTGAACCATTTGTTTCGCATGGATTTGAAGCTAAGCCTTCTACTTCGCATTGATTTGATGCTTAATCATGTGTTTCGCTTGGATTTGAAGCTAACTCGTTTGTTTCGCATCCAGTTGAAGCTAAATCATGTATAAAACAAGTATTTGAAACTATGCCATTTGTTTCGCATCGATTTGAAGCAAAGTCTACTACTTCGCATCGATTTGAAACTGAATCATGTGTTTCGCTTGAATTTGAAGCTAACTCGTTTGTTTCGTTTGTATTTGAAGCTATATCACATATATTCGCAAGTATTTGAAACTAAATCATTCGATTCGCTTGGATTTGAAGCTAAGCCTTCAACTTCGCATTGATTCGAAGATAAATCATGTGTTTCGCATGGATTTGAAGCTAACTCGATTGTTTTTCCTGCATTTGAAGCTAAATCATTTATATCATAAGTATTTGAAGCGAAACCATTTGTTTCGCATGGATTTGGAGCCAAGCCTTCTTACTTCGCATTGATTTGAAGCTAAACCATGTGTTTCGAATGAATTTGAAGCTAAATCAAGGGTTTAGCATGGATTTCAAGCCAACTCGTTTGTTTCGCATGCAGTTGAGGCTAAATCATTTATATGACAAGTATTTGGAGCTAAACCATTTGTTTCGTATGGATATGAAGCTATGCCTTCTACTTCTCATTGATTTGAAGCTAAATCATGTGTTTCGCTTGGATTTGAAGCAAACTCGTTTGATACGCCTGCATTGGAAACTACATCATTTATAAAGCAAGCTTTCGAAGCAAATTCATTTTCGTCGCATGGATTTGAAGCTAAGCCTTCTACTTCGCATTGATTTGATGCTTAATCATGTGTTTCGCATGGATTTGAAGCTAACTCGTTTGTTTCGTTTGTATTTGAAGCTATATCACTTATATTCGCAAGTATTTGAAACTAAATCATTCGATTTGCTTGGATTTGAAGCTAAGCCTTCAACTTCGCATTGATTCGAAGATAAATCATGTGTTTCGCATGGATTTGAAGCTAACTCGATTGTTTTTTCCTGCATTTAAAGCTAAATCATGTATATCATAAGTATTTGAAGCGAAACCATTTGTTTCGCATGGATTTGGAGCCAAGCCTTCTTAATTCGCATTGATTTGAAGCTATACCATGTGTTTCGAATGAATTTGAAGCTAAATCATGGGTTTAGCATGGATTTGAAGCAAACTCGTTTGTTTCGCATGCAGTTGAGGCTAAATCATTTATATGACAAGTATTTGAAGCTAAACCGTTTGTTTCGCATGGATATGATGCTATGGCTTCTACTTCGCATTGATTTGATGCTTAATCATGTGTTTCGCTTGGATTTGAAGCTAACTCGATTGTTTCGCATGCAGTTGAAGCTAAATCATGTATATCACAAGTATTTGAAGCTAAACCGTTTGTTTGGCATGGACATGAAGCTATGGCTTCTACGTCGAATTATTTGATGCTTAATCATGTGTTTCGCATGGATTTGAATCTAACTCGTTTGTTTCGCTTGCATTTGAAGCTATATCACTTATATTCGCAAGTATTTGAATCTAAATCATTCGATTCGCATGGATTTGAAGCTATGCCTTCTACTTCTCATTGATTTGAAATTAAATCATGTGTTTCCCTTGGATTTGAAGCTAACTCGATTTTTTCGCATGCAGTTGAAGCTAACTAATGTATAAAACAAGTATTTGAAGCTGAACCATTTGTTTCGCATGGATTTGAAGCTAAGCCTTCTACTTCGCATTGATTTGATGCTTAATCATGTGTTTCGCATGGATTTGAAGCTAACTCGTTTGTTTCGTTTGTATTTGAAGCTATATCACTTATATTCGCAAGTATTTGAAACTAAATCATTCGATTCGCTTGGATTTGAAGCTAAGCCTTCAACTTCGCATTGATTCGAAGATAAATCATGTGTTTCACATGGATTTGAAGCTAACTCGTTTGTTTCGTTTGTATTTGAAGCTATATCACTTATATTCGCAAGTATTTGAAACTAAATCATTCGATTCGCTTGGATTTGAAGCTAAGCCTTCAACTTCGCATTGATTCGAAGATAAATCATGTGTTTCGCATGGATTTGAAGCTAACTCGATTGTTTTTCCTGCATTTGAAGCTAAATCAGTTATATCATAAGTATTTGAAGCGAAACCATTTGTTTCGCATGGATTTGGAGCCAAGCCTTCTTACTTCGCATTGATTTGAAGCTAAACCATGTGTTTCGAATGAATTTGAAGCTAAATCAAGGGTTTAGCATGGATTTGAAGCCAACTCGTTTGTTTCGCATGCAGTTGAGGCTAAATCATTTATATGACAAGTATTTGGAGCTAAACCATTTGTTTCGTATGGATATGAAGCTATGCCTTCTACTTCGCATTGATTTGAAGCTAAATCATGTGTTTCGCTTGGATTTGAAGCTAACTCGTTTGATACGCCTGCATTTGAAACTACATCATTTATAAAGCAAGCTTTCGATGCAAATTCATTTTCGTCGCATGGATTTGAAGCTAAGCCTTCTACTTCGCATTGATTTGATGCTTAATCATGTGTTTCGCATGGATTTGAAGCTAACTCGTTTGTTTCGCTTGCATTTGAAGCTATATCACTTATATTCGCAAGTATTTGAATCTAAATCATTCGATTCGCATGGATTTGAAGCTATGCCTTCTACTTCTCATTGATTCGAAGATAAATCATGTGTTTCGCATGGATTTGAAGCTAACTCGATTGTTTTTCCTGCATTTAAAGCTAAATCATGTATATCATAAGTATTTGAAGCGAAACCATTTGTTTCGCATGGATTTGGAGCCAAGCCTTCTTAATTCGCATTGATTTGAAGCTATACCATGTGTTTCGAATGAATTTGAAGCTAAATCATGGGTTTAGCATGGATTTGAAGCAAACTCGTTTGTTTCGCATGCAGTTGAGGCTAAATCATTTATATGACAAGTATTTGAAGCTAAACCGTTTGTTTCGCATGGATATGATGCTATGGCTTCTACTTCGCATTGATTTGATACTTAATCATGTGTTTCGCTTGGATTTGAAGCTAACTCGATTGTTTCGCATGCAGTTGAAGCTAAATCATGTCTATCACAAGTATTTGAAGCTAAACCGTTTGTTTGGCATGGACATGAAGCTATGGCTTCTACTTCGAATTATTTGATGCTTAATCATGTGTTTCGCATGGATTTGAATCTAACTCGTTTGTTTCGCTTGCATTTGAAGCTATATCACTTATATTCGCAAGTATTTGAATCTAAATCATTCGATTCGCATGGATTTGAAGCTATGCCTTCTACTTCTCATTGATTTGAAATTAAATCATGTGTTTCCCTTGGATTTGAAGCTAACTCGATTTTTTCGCATGTAGTTGAAGCTAAATCATGTATATCACAAGTATTTGAAGCTAAACCATTTGTTTCGCATGAATATTAAGCTGTACCATGTGTTTCTCGTGAATTTGAAACTATATCATGTGTTTCGCATGAATTTGAAGCTAACTCGTATTTTTCGCCTGCAGATGAATCTAAATCATGTATATCACAAGTATTTGAAGCTAAACCATGTGTTTCGAATGAATTTGAAGCTAAATCATGGGTTTAGCATGGATTTGAAGCCAACTCGATTGTTTCGCATGCAGTTGAAGCTAAATCATCTTTATCACAAGTATCTGAATCTAAACCATTTATTTCGCAAGAATATGAATCTAAACCATGTGTTTCGAATGAATTGGAAGCTAAATCATGTGTTTCACAAGTATTTGTAGCTAAACCGTTTGATTGGCATGGATTTGAATCTAAGCCTTCTACTTCGCATTGACGTGAAGCTGAATCATGTGTTTCGCTAGAATTTGAAGCTAAACCATTTGTTTCGTATGTATTTGAAGCTAAGCCTTCTACTTCGCACGAATTTGAAGCTAAATCATGTGTTTCGCATGGATTTGAAGCTTACTCGTTTGTTTCGCATGCAGTTGAAGCTAAATCATGTAGATCACAAGTATTTGAAGCTAACTCGTTTGTTTCGCATGCAGTTGAAGCTAAATTATGTTTAAAACAAGTTTTGGAAGCTAAACAATTCGTCTCGCATGGATTTGAAGCTAACTCGATTATTTCGCCAGCATTTAAAACTATATCACTTATATCGCAAGTATTCGAAGCTAAATAATTTGCTTCGCATGGATTCGAAGCTTCATCATGTGTTTCGCATGGATATGAAGGTAACTCGTATATTTCGAAAGCATTTGAAACTAATTCACTTATGTCGCAAGTATTTGAAGCTAAATCATGTTTTTCGCATGGATTTGAAGCTAACTCGTTTGTTTCGCATGCAGTTGAAACTGAATCATGTATATCACAAGTATTTGAAGCTAAACCGTTTGTTGCGCATGGATATGAAGCTATGGCTTCTACTTCGCATTGATTTGAAGCTAAATCATGCGATTCGCATGGATTTGAAGATAACTCGTTTGTTTCGCCAGCATTTGAATCTATATCACTTATATTCGCAAGTACTTGAATGTCAATCATTCGTTTCGCTTGGATTTGAAGCCAACTCGTTTGTTTCGCATGCAGTTGAAGTTAAATCATTTATATTCGCAAGTATTTGAAGCTAAACCATCTGTTTCGCATGGATTCGAAGATCAGCCCTCCACTTCGCATTGATTTGAAGCTAAATCATGTGTTTCGCTTGGATTTGATGCCAACTCGTTTGTTTCGCATGCAGTTGAAGTTAAATCATATATATTCGCAAGTATTTGAAGCTAAACCATCTGTTTCGCATGGATTCGAAGATCAGCCCTCCACTTCGCATTGATTTGAAGCTAAATCATGTGTTTCGCTTGGATTTGAAGCTAACTCGTTTGTTTCGCCTGTATTTGAAGCTAAATCATGTATATCACAAGTATTTGAAGCTAAATCGTTTGCTTCGCCTGCATTTGAAGCTAAATCATGCATATCACAAGTATTTGAAGCTAAACCATTAGTTTCGCGTGGATTCGAAGGAAAGACTTTTACTTCGCATTGATTTGAATATAAATCATGTGTTTCGCTTGGATTTGAAGCTATCTCTCTTCAAATCCATGGAATCAAACGGTCCAGCTCCAAATACTTGTGATATACATGATTTAGCTACAACTGCATGCGAAACAAACGAGTTAGCTTCAAATCCATGCGAAACACATGGTTTAGCTTAATATTCATGCGTAAAAAATGGTTCAGCTTCAAATACTTGTGATTTACATCATTTTGCTTGAACTGCAGGCGAAACAAACGTGTTAGCTTCAAATCCAGGCGAAACACATGATTTGGGTTCAAATTCATGCGATACACATGGTTTAGCTTAATATTCATGCGAAACAAATGGAACAGCTTCAAATACATGTGATATACATGATTTAGCTTCAACTGAATGTGAAACAAACGAGTTAGCTTAAAATCCAAGCGAAGCGCATGATTTAGCTTCAAATTCATTCGAAACACATGGTTTAGCTTAATATTCATACGAAACAAATTGTTCAGCTTCAAATACTTGTGATATACATGATGTAGATTCAACTGCATGCGAAACAAACGAGTTAGCATCACATCCATATGAAACACACGATTTAGCTTCAAATCAATGCGAAGTAGAAGGCTTAGCTTCAAATCCAAGTGAAACGAATTATTTAGTTCTAATACTTGCGATATAAGTGATTTAGCTTCAAATGCAGGCGAAACAAATTAGTTAGCTTCAAATCCAAGCGAAACACATGATTTATCTTCGAATCAATGCGAAGTAGAAGGCTTAGCTTCAAATCCATGCGAATCAAACGGTTTAGCATTAAATACTTGTGATATACATGATATAGATTCAACTGCATGCGAAACAAACGAGTTAGCTTCATATCCATGCGAAACGCATGATTTAGCTTCAAATCCATGCGAAGTGAAAGGCTTATCTTCGAATCCATGCAAAACAAATAGTTTACCTTCAAATACTTAAGATATGCATGATTCAGCTTCAAATGCAGGCGAAACAAACCAGTTGGCTTCACATCCAGTCGAAACACATGATTTAGCTTCAATTCATGCGAAACACATGATTTAGCTTCATATCCTTGCGAAACAGATGGTTTAGATTCAGATACCTGTGATACACATGATTTAGCTTCAACTGCTTGCGAATCAAACGAGTTTGCTTCAAATCCATGCGCAACGCATGTATTAGCTTCAAATCAATGCGAAGTAGAAGGCTTAGCTTCAAATCCATGCGAATCAAATGGTTTGGCATCAAATACTTGTGATATACATGATTTAGCTTCAACTGCATGCGAAACAAACGAGTCAGCTTCAAATCCAAACGACACACATGATTTAGCTTCGAATCAATGCGAAATAGAAAGCTTAGCTTCAAATCCATGCAAAACAAATGGTTTAGCTACAAAACTTGTGATATACATGATTTAGCTACAACTGCTTGCGAAATAATCGAGTTAGGTTGAAATCCAAGCGAAACACATGATGTAGCTTTGAATCAAAGCGAAATAGAAAGCTTAGCTTGAAATCCATGCGAAACAAATGGTTTAGCTTCAAATACTTTTGATATACAAGATTTAGTCAAATGCAGGCGAAACAAACGAGTTAGTTTCAAATCCATGCGATACACATGATTTAGCTTCAAATTCATTCGAAATACATGGTTTAGCTTAATATTCATGCGAAACAAATGGTTCAGCTTCAAACACTTGAGATGATTTAGCTTCAACTGCATGCCAAACAAACGAGTTAGCTTCAAATCCAAGCGAAACATATAATTTAGCTTCAAATCAATGCGAAGTAGAAGGTTGATCTTTGAATCCATGCGAAACAAATGGCTTAGCTCCATATACATGTGATATACATGATTTACCTTCACCTGCATGCGAAACAAACGAGTTAGCTTCAAATCCAAGACAACCACATGATTTATCTTCGAATCAATGCGAAGTAGAAGGCTTAGCTTCAAATCTATGTGAATCATATGGTTTAGCATCAAATACTTGTGATATACATGATTTAGCATCAACTGCATGCGAAACAAACGAGTTAGCTTCAAATCCATGCGAAGCGCATGATTTAGTTTCAAATTCATTCGAAACACATGGTTTAGCTTAATATTCATACGAAACAAATGGTTCAGCTTCAAATACTTGCGATATACATGATTTAGCTTCAACTGCATGCGAAACAAACGAGCTAGCTTCAAATCCATGCGAAACACATGATTTAGCTTCAAATCAATGCGAAGTAGAAGGCTTATATTCGAATCCATGCGAAACAACGTGGTTAGCTTCAGATACTTGTGATAAACATGATTTAGCTTCAACTGCATGCGAAACAAATTAGTTAGCTTCAAATCCAAGCGAAACACATGATTTTACTTCAAACCAATGCAATGTAGAATGTTTAGGTTCAAATCCGCGAGAAACAAATTATGTAGCTTCAAATTCCTGCGAAACACATGGTTTAGCTTCATATTCTTGCGAAACAAATGGCTTAGCTTCAGATACTTGTGAAACAAATGGCTTAGCTTCAGATACTTGTGATGTACAAGATTTAGCTTCAAATTCATTCGAAACACATGGTTGAGCTTAATGTTAATACGAAACAAATGGTTAAGCTTCAAATACCTGTGATATACATCCAAGCGAAACACATGATTTAGCTTCGTATCAATGCGAAATAGAAAGCTTAGTTTCAAATCCATGTGAAACAATCGTGTTAGCTTCAAATCCAAGCCAAACACATGATTTATTTTCGAATCAATGCGAAGTAGAAGGCTTAGCTTCAAATCCATGCGAGTCAAACGGTTTAGCATCAAATACTTGTGATATACATGATTTAGCATCAACTGCATGCGAAACAAACGAGTTAGCTTCAAATCCATGCGTTACACATGATTTAGGTTCAAATCAATGCGAAGTTGAAGGCTTATCATCAAATCCATGCCAATCAAACAGTTCAGCTTCAAATACTTGTGATATACATGATTTAGATTCAACTGCATGCGAAACAAACGAGTTAGCTTCAAATCCATATGAAACACATGATTTAGCATCAAGTCAATGCGAAGAGGAGGCTTAGCTTCAAATCCATGCGATAAAAATGAATTAGTTTCAAATACTTGTGATATACATGATTTAGCTTCAACTGCATAAGAAACAAACGAGTCAGCTTCAAATCCAAGCGACACACATTATTTAGCTTCAAATCAATGCGAAGTTGAAGTCTTAGCTTCAAATCCATGCGAAACGAATGATTTAGTTCAAATACTTGTGATATACATGACTTAGCTTCATCTTCATGCGAAACAAACGAGTTAGCTTCATATCCATGTGAAACACATGATTTAGCTTCAAATACTTGCGATATAAGTGATATAGCTTCAAATGCTGGCGCAATTAACGAGACAGCTTCATATCCATGCGAAACACATGATGTGCCTTCAAATCAACGCGATGTAGAAGGTTTAGTTTCAAATCCATGTGTAGCAAGTGATTTAGCTTCAAATACTTGCGATATAAGTGATACAGCTTCAAATACTGACGAAATAAACGAGTTACATTCAAATCCATGCGAAACACATTATATAGCGTCAAATCAATGCAATGTAGAAAGTTTAGCTTCAAATCCATGTGAAACAAATAATTTAGCATGAAATACTAGCGATATATGTGATATAGATTCAAATGCTGGCGAAATAATCGAGTTAGCTTCAAATCCAAGCGAAACACATTATGTAGCTTCAAATCAAGGCGATGTAGAAGGTTTAGCTTCAAATCCAGGCGAAACAAATGATTTAGCTTCAAATACTTGTCAAACAAACGAGTTAGCTTCAAATCCATGCGAAACACATGATGTAGCTTCAAATCAATGCGATGTATAAGGTTTAGCTTCAAATCCAAGTGACACAAATGATTTAGCTTCAAATACTTGCGATATAAGTGATACAGCTTCAAATACTGGCGAAATAAACGAGTTACATTCAAATCCATGCGAAACACATGATATAGCTTCAAAACAATGCGATGTATAAGGTTTAGCTTCAAATCAATGCGAAACAAATGATTTAGCTTCAAATACTTGCGATCTAAGTGATATAGCTTCAAATGCTGGCGAAATAATCGAGATAGCTTCAAATCCATGCGAAACACATGATGTAGCTTCAAATCAATGCGATGTAGAAGGTTTAGCTTCAAATCCATGCGAAACAAATGATTTAGCTTAAAATACTTGCGATATAAGTGATATAGCTTCAAATGCTGGCGAAATAATCGAGTTAGCTTCAAATCCAAGCGAAACACATGATGTTGCTTCAAATCGAGGCGATGTAGAAGGTTTAGCTTCAAATCCAGGCGAAACAAATGATTTAGCTTCAAATACATGCCAAACAAACGAGTTAGCATCAAATCCATGCGAAACACATGATGTAGCTTCAAATCAATGCGATGTAGAAAGATTAACTTCAAATCCATGCGAAAGACATGATGTAGCTTCAAATCAATGCGATGTATAAGGTTTAGCTTCAAATCCAAGTGACACAAATGATTTAGCTTCAAATACTTGCGATATAAGTGATACAGCTTCAAATAATGACGGAATAAACGAGTTACATTCAAATCCATGCGAAACACATTATATAGCTTCAAATCAATGCAATGTAGAAGGTTTAGCTTCAAATCCATGTGAAACAAATGATTTAGCATGAAATACTAGCGATATATGTGGTATAGTTTCAAATACTGGCGAAATAATCGAGTTAGCTTCAAATCCATGCGAAACATATGATGTATCTTCAAATCAATGCGATGTAGATTATTTAGCGTCAAATCCATGCGAAACAAATGATTTAGATTCAAATACTTGCCATATAAGTAATATAGCTTCAAATGCTGGCGAAATAATCGAGTTATCTTCAAATCCAAGCGAAACATATGATGTATCTTCAAATCAAGGCGATGTAGAAGCTTAAGCTTCTAATCCAGGTGAAACAAATGATTTAGCTTCAAATACTTGTCAAACAAACGAGTTAGCTTCAAATCCATGCGAAACACATGATGTAGCTTCAAATCAATGCGATGTAGAAAGGTTAGCTTCCAATCCATGCGAAACACATGATGTAGCTTCAAATCAATGCGATGTATAAGGTTTAGCTTCAAATCCAAGTGACACAAATGATTTAGCTTCAAATACTTGCGATATAAGTGATATAGATTCAAATACTGGCGAAATAATCGAGTTAGCTTCAAATCCATGCGAAACATATGATGTAGATTCAAATCAATGCGATGTAGATTATTTAGCTTCAAATCCATGCGAAACAAATGATTTAGCTTCAAATACTTGCGATATAAATGATACAGCTTCAAATACTGGCGAAATAAACCAGTTACATTCAAATCCATGCGAAACACATGATATAGCTTCAAAACAATGCTATGTAGAAGGTTTAGCTTCAAATCAATGCGAAACAAATGATTTAGCTTCAAATACTTGTCAAACAAACGAGTTAGCTTCAAATCCATGCGAAACACATGATGTAGCTTCAAATCAATGCGATGTATAAGGTTTAGCTTCAAATCCAAGTGACACAAATGATTTAGCTTCAAATACTTGCGATATAAGTGATAGAGCTTCAAATACTGGCGAAATAAACGGGTTACATTCAAATCCATGCGAAACACATTATATAGCTTCAAATCAATGCGATGTAGAAGGTTTAGCTTCAAATCCATGCGAAAGAAATGATTTAGCTTCAAATACTTGCGATATAAGTAATATAGATTCAAATGCTGGCGAAATAATCGAGTTAGCTTCAAATCGAAGTGAAACACATGATGTAGCTTCAAATCAAGGCGATGTAGAAGGTTTAGCTTCAAATCCAGGCGAAACAAATGATTTAGCTTCAAATACTTGTCAAACAAACGAGTTAGCTTCAAATCCATGCGAAACACATGATGTAGCTTCAAATCAATGCGATGTATAAGGTTTAGCTTCAAATCCAAGTGACACAAATGATTTAGCTTCAAATACTTGCGATATAAGTGATACAGCTTCAAATACTGGCGAAATAAACGAGTTACATTCAAATCCATGCGAAACACATGATATAGCTTCAAAACAATGCGATGTAGAAGGTTTAGCTTCAAATCAATGCGAAACAAATGATTTAGCTTCAAATACTTGCGATCTAAGTGATATAGCTGCTAATGCTGGCGAAATAAACGAGTTACATTCAAATCCATGCGAAACACATTATATAGCTTCAAGTCAATGCGATGTAGAAGGTTTAGCTTCAAATCCATGCGAAACAAATGATTTAGCTTGAAATACTTGCGATATAAGTGATATAGCTTCAAATGCAGGCGAAACAAATGATGTAGCTTCAAATCCTGCGATATAAGTGATATAGCTTCAAATTCTGGCGAAATAATCGAGTCAGCTTCAACTCCATGCGAAACCAATGATGTAGCTTCAAATCAATGCGATGTTGTAGGTTTAACTTCAAATCCATGTGTAGCAAGCCATTTAACTTCAAATACTTGCGATATAAGTTGTCTAGCATCAAATGCTGGCGTAATAACCAAGTTAGCTTCAAATCCCATGCGAATCACACCATGTAGCTTCAAATCAATGCGATGTAGAAGGTTTAGCTTCAAATCCATGCGAAACAAATGATTTAGCTTCCAATACTTGCGATATAAGTGATATAGCTTCAAATTCTGGGCGAAATAATCGAGTTAGTTTCATCTCCATGCGAAACCAATGATGTAGCTACAAATCAATGCGATGTTGTAAGTTTAACTTCAAATCCATGTGTAGCAAGCGATTTAACTTCAAATACTTTCGATATAAGTTGTCTAGCATCAAATGCTGGCGTAATAATCAAGTTAGCTTCAAATCCATGCGAATCACACGATGTAGCTTCAAATCAATGCGATGTAGAAGGTTTAGCTTCAAATCCATGCGAATCAAATGATTTAGCTTAAAATACTTGCGATTATAAGTGATATAGTTTCAAATACTGGCGAAATAATCGAGTTAGCTTCAAATCCATACGAAACATATGATGTAGCTTCAAATCAATGCGATGTACATTATTTAGCGTCAAATCCATGCGAAACAAATGATTTAGAACCAAATACTTGCCATATAAGTAATATAGCTTCAAATGATGGCGAAATAATCGAGTTATCTTCAAATCCAAGCGAAACACATGATGTATCTTCAAATCAAGGCGATGTAGAAGCTTAAGCTTCTAATCCAGGCGAAACAAATGATTTAGCTTCAAATACTTGTCAAACAAACGAGTTAGCTTCAAATCCATGCGAAACACATGATGTAGCTTCAAATCAATGCGATGTAGAAAGGTTAGCTTCAAATCCATGCGAAACACATGATGTAGCTTCAAATCAATGCGATGTATAAGGTTTAGCTTCAAATCCAAGTGACACAATGATTTAGCTTCAAATACTTGCGATATAAGTGATATAGATTCAAATACTGGCGAAATAATCGAGTTAGCTTCAAATCCATGCGAAACATATGATGTAGATTCAAATCAATGCGATGTAGATTATTTAGCTTCAGATCCATGCGAAACAAATGATTTAGCTTCAAATACTTGCCATATAAGTAATATAGCTTCAAATGCTGGCGAAATAATCGAGTTAGCTTCAAATCCAAGCGAAACACATAATGTAGCTTCAAATCAAGTCGATGTAGAAGGTTTTGCTTCAAATCCAGGCAAAACAAATGATTTAGCTTCAAATACTTGTCAAACAAACGAGTTAGCTTCAAATCCATGCGAAACACATGATGTAGCTTCAAATCAATGCGATGTATAAGGTTTAGCTTCAAATCCAAGTGACACAAATGATTTAGCTTCAAATACTTGCGATATAAGTGATAGAGCTTCAAATACTGGCGAAATAAACGGGTTACATTCAAATCCATGCGAAACACATTATATAGCTTCAAATCAATGCGATGTAGAAGGTTTAGCTTCAAATCCATGCGAATCAAATGATTTAGCTTAAAATACTTGCGATATAAGTGATATAGTTTCAAATACTGGCGAAATAATCGAGTTAGCTGCAAATCCATGCGAAACACATGATGTAGCTTCAAATCAATGCGATGTAGAAAGATTAGCTTCAAATGCATGCGAAACACATGATGTAGCTTCAAATCAATGCGATGTATAAGGTTTAGCTTCAAATCCAAGTGACAAAAATGATTTAGCTTCAAATACTTGCGATATAAGTGATATAGCTTCAAATGCTGGCGAAATAAACGAGTTACATTCAAATCCATGCGAAACGCATTATATAGCTTCAAGTCAATGCGATGTAGAAGGTTTAGCTTCAAATCCATGCGAAACAAATGATTTAGCTTGAAATACTTACTATATAAGTGATATAGCTTCAAATGCAGGCGAAACAAATGATGTAGCTTCAAAATGCCTGCGATATAAGTGATATAGCTTCAAATTCTGGCGAAATAATCGAGTTAGTTCCAACTCCATGCGAAACCAATGAATGTAGCTTCAAATCAATGCGATGTTGTAGGTTTAACTTCAAATCCATGTGTAGCAAGCGATTTAACTTCAAATACTTGCGATATAAGTTGTCTAGCATCAAATGCTGGCGTAATAACCAAGTTAGCTTCAAATCCATGTGAATCACACGATGTAGCTTCAAATCAATGCGATGTAGAAGGTTTAGCTTCAAATCCATGCGAATCAAATGATTTAGCTTAAAATACTTGCGATATAAGTGATATAGTTTCAAATACTGGCGAAATAATCGAGTTAGCTTCAAATCCATACGAAACATATGATGTAGCTTCAAATCAATGCGATGTAGATTATTTAGCTTAAAAAACCATGCGAAACAAATGATTTAGATTCAAATACTTGCCATATAAGTAATATAGCTTCAAATGCTGGCGAAATAATCGAGTTATCTTCAAATCCAAGCGAAACACATGATGTATCTTCAAATCAAGGCGATGTAGATTATTTAGCTTCAAATCCATGCGAAACAAAATGATTTAGCTTCAAATACTTGCGATATAAGTGATATAGTTTCAAATACTGGCGAAATAATCGAGTTAGCTGCAAATCCATGCGAAACACATGATGTAGCTTCAAATCAATGCGATGGTAGAAAGATTAGCTTCAAATGCATGCGAAACACATGATGTAGCTTCAAATCAATGCGATGTATAAGGTTTAGCTTCAAATCCAAGTGACAAAAATGATTTAGCTTCAAATACTTGCGATATAAGTGATATAGCTTCAAATGCTGGCGAAATAAACGAGTTACATTCAAATCCATGCGAAACGCATTATATAGCTTCAAGTCAATGCGATGTAGAAGGTTTAGCTTCAAATCCATGCGAAACAAATGATTTAGCTTGAAATACTTACTATATAAGTGATATAGCTTCAAATGCAGGCGAAACAAATGATGTAGCTTCAAATGCCTGCGATATAAGTGATATAGCTTCAAATTCTGGCGAAATAATCGAGTTAGTTCCAACTCCATGCGAAACCAATGATGTAGCTTCAAATCAATGCGATGTTGTAGGTTTAACTTCAAATCCATGTGTAGCAAGCGATTTAACTTCAAATACTTGCGATATAAGTTGTCTAGCATCAATGCTGGCGTAATAACCAAGTTAGCTTCAAATCCATGTGAATCACACGATGTAGCTTCAAATCAATGCGATGTAGAAGGTTTAGCTTCAAATCCATGCGAATCAAATGATTTAGCTTAAAATACTTGCGATATAAGTGATATAGTTTCAAATACTGGCGAAATAATCGAGTTAGCTTCAAATCCATACGAAACATATGATGTAGCTTCAAATCAATGCGATGTAGATTATTTAGCTTAAAAAACCATGCGAAACAAATGATTTAGATTCAAATACTTGCCATATAAGTAATATAGCTTCAAATGCTGGCGAAATAATCGAGTTATCTTCAAATCCAAGCGAAACACATGATGTATCTTCAAATCAAGGCGATGTAGAAGCTTAAGTTTCTAATCCAGGCGAAACAAATGATTTAGCTTCAAATACTTGTCAAACAAACGAGTTAGCTTCAAATCCATGCGAAACACATGATGTAGCTTCAAATCAATGCGATGTAGAAAGGTTAGCTTCAAATCCATGCGAAACACATGATGTAGCTTCAAATCAATGCGATGTATAAGGTTTAGCTTCAAATCCAAGTGACACAAATGATTTAGCTTCAAATACTTGCGATATAAGTGATACAGCTTCAAATACTGGCGAAATAATCGAGTTACATTCAAATCCATGCGAAACACATTATATAGCTTCAAATCAATGCGATGTAGAAGGTTTAGCTTCAAATCCATGCGAAACAAATGATTTAGCTTGAATTACTTGCGATATAAGTGATATAGCTTCAAATGCAGGCGAAACAAATGATGTAGCTTCAAATCCCTGCGATATAAGTGATATAGCTTCAAATTCTGGCGAAATAATCGAGTTAGCTTCAACTCCATGCGAACCAATGATGTAGCTTCAAATCAATGCGATGTTGTAGGTTTAACTTCAAATCCATGTGTAGCAAGCGATTTAACTTCAAATACTTGCGATATAAGTTGTCTAGCATCAAATGCTGGCGTAATAAACAAGTTAGCTTCAAATCCATGCGAATCACACGATGAAGCTTCAAATCAATGCGATGTAGAAGGTTTAGCTTCAAATCCATGCGAATCAAATGATTTAGCTTAAAATACTTGCGATATAAGTGATATAGTTTCAAATACTGGCGAAATAATCGAGTTAGCTTCAAATCCATGCGAAACAAATGATTTAGATTCAAATACTTGCCATATAAGTAATATAGCTTCAAATGCTGGCGAAATAATCGAGTTAGCTTCAAATCCAAGCGAAACACATGATGTATTTTCAAATCAAGGCGATGTAGAAGGTTTAGCTTCAAATCCAGGCGAAACAAATAATTTAGCTTCAAATACTTGTCAAACAAACGAGTTAGCTTCAAATCCATGCGAAACACATGATATAGCTTCAAATCAATGCGATGTAGAAGGTTTAGCTTCAAATCAATGCGAAACAAAATGATTTAGCTTCAAATACTTGCGATATAAGTGATGTAGCTTCAACTGCTGGCGAAATAAAAAAGTTAGCTTCAATCCATGCGAAACACATGATATAGATTCAAATCAATGCGATGTCGAAGGTTTAGTTTCAAATCAATGCGAAACAAATGATTTAGCTTCAAACTACTTGCGATATAAGTGATATAGCTTCAAATGCAGGCGAAACAAATGATGTAGCTTCAAATGCCTGCGATATAAGTGATATAGCTTCAAATTCTGGCGAAATAATCGAGTTAGTTCCAACTCCATGCGAAACCAATGATGTAGCTACAAATCAATGCGATGTTGTAGGTTTAACTTCAAATCCATGTGTAGCAAGCGATTTAACTTCAAATACTTGCGATATAAGTTGTCTAGCATCAAATGCTGGCGTAATAATCAAGTTAGCTTCAAATCCATGCGAATCACACGATGTAGCTTCAAATCAATGCGATGTAGAAGGTTTAGCTTCAAATCCATGCGAATCAAATGATTTAGCTTAAAATACTTGCGATATAAGTGATATAGTTTCAAATACTGGCGAAATAATCGAGTTAGCTTCAAATCCGTACGAAACATATGATGTAGCTTCAAATCAATGCGATGTAGATTATTTAGCTTCAAATCCATGCGAAACAAATGATTTAGATTCAAATACTTGCCATATAAGTAATATAGCTTCAAATGCTGGCGAAATAATCGATTTAGCTTCAAATCCAAGCGAAACACATAATGTAGCTTCAAATCAAGTCGATGTAGAAGGTTTAGCTTCAAATCCAAGTGACACAAATGATTTAGCTTCAAATACTTGCGATATAAGTGATAGAGCTTCAAATACTGGCGAAATAAACGAGTTACATTCAAATCCATGCGAAACACATTATATAGCTCCAAATCAATGCGATGTAGAAGGTTTAGCTTCAAATCCATGCGAATCAAATGATTTAGCTTAAAATACTTGCGATATAAGTGATATAGTTTCAAATACTGGCGAAATAATCGAGTTAGCTTCAAATCCATGCGAAACACATGATGCAGCTTCAAATCAATGCGATGTAGAAAGATTAGCTTCAAATCCATGCGAAACACATGATGTAGCTTCAAATCAATGCGATGTATAAGGTTCAGCTTCAAATCCAAGTGACACAAATGATTTAGCTTCAAATACTTGCGATATAAGTGATAGAGCTTCAAATACTGGCGAAATAAACGAGTTACATTCAAATCCATGCGAAACACATGATGTAGCTTTAAATCAAGGCGATGTAGAAGATTTAGCTTCAAATCCAGGCGAAACAAATGATTTAGCTTCAAATACTTGTCAAACAACCGAGTTAGCTTCAAATCCATGCGAAACACATGATGTAGCTTCAAATCAATGCGATGTATAAGGTTTAGCTTCAAATCCATGCGAAGCAAATTATTTAGCTTCAAATACTTGCAATATAAGTGATATAGCTTCAAATGCTAGCGAAATAAACGAGTTACCTTCAAATCCATGTGAAACACGTGATATAGCTTCAATCAATGCGATGTAGAAGGTTTAGTTTCAAATCAATGCGAAACAAATGATTTAGCTTCAAATACTTGCGATATAAGTGATATAGCTTCACATGCTGGCGAAATAATCGAGTTAGCTTCAAATCCAAGCGAAACACATGATGTAGCTTCAAATCAAGGCGATGTAGAAGGTTTAGCTTCAAATCCAGGCGAAACAAATGATTTAGCTTCAAATACTTGTCAAACAAACGAGTTAGCTTCAAATCCATGCGAAACACATGATGTAGCTTCAAATCAATGCGATGTATAAGGTTTAGCTTCAAATCCAAGTGACACAAATGATTTAGCTTCAATACTTGCGATATAAATGATACAGCTTCAAAATACTGGCGAATAAACGAGTTACATTCAAATCCATGCCGAAACACATGATATAGCTTCAAAACAATGCTATGTAGAAGGTTTAGCTTCAAATCAATGCGAAACAAATGATTTAGCTTCAAATACTTGCGATCTAAGTGATATAGCTTCAAATGCTGGCGAAATAAACGAGTTACATTCAAATCCATGCGAAACACATTATATAGCTTCAAGTCAATGCGATGTAGAAGGTTTAGCTTCAAATCCATGCGGAAACATATGATTTAGCTTGAAATACTTGCGATATAAGTGATATAGCTTCAAATGCAGGCGAAACAAATGATGTAGCTTCAAATCCCTGAGATATAAGTGATATAGCTTCAAATTCTGGCGAAATAATCGAGTTAGCTTCAACTCCATGCGAAACCAATGATGTAGCTTCAAATCAATGCGATGTTGTAGGTTTAACTTCAAATCCATGTGTAGCAAGCGATTTAACTTCAAATACTTGCGATATAAGTTGTCTAGCATCAAATGCTGGCGTAATAACCAAGTTAGCTTCAAATCCATGCGAATCACACGATGAAGCTTCAAATCAATGCGATGTAGAAGGTTTAGCTTCAAATCCATGCGAATCAAATGATTTAGCTTAAAATACTTGCGATATAAGTGATATAGTTTCAAATACTGGCGAAATAATCGAGTTAGCTTCAAATCCATGCGAAACAAATGATTTAGATTCAAATACTTGCCATATAAGTAATATAGCTTCAAATGCTGGCGAAATAATCGAGTTAGCTTCAAATCCAAGCGAACACATGATGTATTTTCAAATCAAGGCGATGTAGAAGGTTTAGCTTCAAATCCAGGCGAAACAAATAATTTAGCTTCAAATACTTGTCAAACAAACGAGTTAGCTTCAAATCCATGCGAAACACATGATATAGCTTCAAATCAATGCGATGTAGAAGGTTTAGCTTCAAATCCAAGTGACACAAATGATTTAGCTTCAAATACTTGCGATATAAATGATACAGCTTCAAATACTGGCGAAATAAACCAGTTACATTCAAATCCATGCGAAACACATGATATAGCTTCAAAACAATGCTATGTAGAAGGTTTAGCTTCAAATCAATGCGAAACAAATGATTTAGCTTCAAATACTTGCGATCTAAGTGATATAGCTTCAAATGCAGGCGAAATAAACGAGTTACATTCAAATCCATGCGAAACACATTATATAGCTTCAAGTCAATGCGATGTAGAAGGTTTAGCTTCAAATCCATGCGAAACAAATTATTTAGCTTGAAATACTTGCGATATAAGTGATATAGCTTCAAATGCAGGCGAAACAAATGATGTAGCTTCAAATCCCTGAGATATAAGTGATACAGCTTCAAATTCTGGCGAAATAATCGAGTTAGCTTCAACTCCATGCGAAACCAATGATGTAGCTTCAAATCAATGCGATGTTGTAGGTTTAACTTCAAATCCATGTGTAGCAAGCGATTTAACTTCAAATACTTGCGATATAAGTTGTCTAGCATCAAATGCTGGCGTAATAACCAAGTTAGCTTCAAATCCATGCGAATCACACGATGAAGCTTCAAATCAATGCGATGTAGAAGGTTTAGCTTCAAATCCATGCGAATCAAATGATTTAGCTTAAAATACTTGCGATATAAGTGATATAGTTTCAAATACTGGCGAAATAATCGAGTTAGCTTCAAATCCATGCGAAACAAATGATTTAGATTCAAATACTTGCCATATAAGTAATATAGCTTCAAATGCTGGCGAAATAATCGAGTTAGCTTCAAATCCAAGCGAAACACATGATGTATTTTCAAATCAGGCGATGTAGAAGGTTTAGCTTCAAATCCAGGCGAAACAAATAATTTAGCTTCAAGTACTTGTCAAACAAACGAGTTAGCTTCAAATCCATGCGAAACACATGATATAGCTTCAAATCAATGCGATGTAGAAGGTTTAGCTTCAAATCAATGCGAAACAAATGATTTAGCTCCAATTACTTGCGATATAAGTGATATAGCTTCAAATGCTGGCGAAATAAACGAGTTACATTCAAATCCATGCGAAACACATTATATAGCTTCAAGTCAATGCGATGTAGAAGGTTTAGCTTCAAATCCATGCGAAACAAATGATTTAGCTTGAAATACTTACGATATAAGTGATATAGCTTCAAATGCAGGCGAAACATATGATGTAGCTTCAAATGCCTGCGATGTAAGTGATATAGCTTCAAATTCTGGCGAAATAATCGAGTTAGTTCCAACTCCATGCGAAACCAATGATGTAGCTTCAAATCAATGCGATGTTGTAGGTTTAACTTCAAATCCATGTGTAGCAAGCGATTTAACTTCAAATACTTGCGATATAAGTTGTCTAGCATCAAATTCTGGCGTAATAATCAAGTTAGCTTCAAATCCATGCGAATCACACGATGTAGCTTCAAATCAATGCGATGTAGAAGGTTTAGCTTCAAATCCATGCGAATCAAATGATTTAGCTTAAATACTTGCGATATAAGTGATATAGTTTCAAATACTGGCGAAATAATCGAGTTAGCTTCAAATCCATACGAAACATATGATGTAGCTTCAAATCAATGCGATGTAGATTATTTAGCTTCAAATCCATGCGAAACAAATGATTTAGATTCAAATACTTGCCATATAAGTAATATAGCTTCAAATGCTGGCGAAATAATCGAGTTATCTTCAAATCCAAGCGAAACACATGATGTATCTTCAAATCAAGGCGATGTAGAAGCTTAAGTTTCTAATCCAGGCGAAACAAATGATTTAGCTTCAAATACTTGTCAAACAAACGAGTTAGCTTCAAATCCATGCGAAACACATGATGTTGCTTCAAATCAATGCGATGTAGAAAGGTTAGCTTCAAATCCATGCGAAACACATGATGTAGCTTCAAATCAATGCGATGTATAAGGTTTAGCTTCAAATCCAAGTGACACAAATGATTTAGCTTCAAATACTTGCGATATAAGTGATACAGCTTCAAATACTGGCGAAATAAACGAGTTACATTCAAATCCATGCGAAACACATTATATAGCTTCAAATCAATGCGATGTAGAAGGTTTAGCTTCAAATCCATGTGAAACAAATGATTTAGCTTGAAATACTTGCGATATAAGTGATATAGATTCAAATACTGGCGAAATAATCGAGTTAGCTTCAAATCCATGCGAAACATATGATGTAGATTCAAATCAATGCGTTGTAGATTATTTAGCTTCAAATCCATGCGAAACAAATGATTTAGATTCAAATACTTGCCCATATAAGTAATATAGCTTCAAATGCTGCGAAATAATCGATTTAGCTTCAAATCCAAGCGAAACACATAATGTAGCTTCAAATCAAGTCGATGTAGAAGGTTTTGCTTCAAATCCAGGCAAACAAATGATTTAGCTTCAAATACTTGTCAAACAAACGAGTTAGCTTCAAATCCATGCGAAACACATGATGTTGCTTCAAATCAATGCGATGTATAAGGTTTAGCTTCAAATCCAAGTGACAAAAATGATTTAGCTTCAATACTTGCGATATAAGTGATATAGCTTCAAATGCTGGCGAAATAAACGAGTTACATTCAAATCCATGCGAAACGCATTATATAGCTTCAAGTCAATGCGATGTAGAAGGTTTAGCTTCAAATCCATGCGAAACAAATGATTTAGCTTGAAATACTTACTATATAAGTGATATAGCTTCAAATGCAGGCGAAACAAATGATGTAGCTTCAAATGCCTGCGATATAAGTGATATAGCTTCAAATTCTGGCGAAATAATCGAGTTAGTTCCAACTCCATGCGAAACCAATGATGTAGCTTCAAATCAATGCGATGTTGTAGGTTTAACTTCAAATCCATGTGTAGCAAGCGATTTAACTTCAATACTTGCGATATAAGTTGTCTAGCATCAAATGCTGGCGTAATAACCAAGTTAGCTTCAAATCCATGTGAATCACACGATGTAGCTTCAAATCAATGCGATGTAGAAGGTTTAGCTTCAAATCCATGCGAATCAAATGATTTAGCTTAAAATACTTGCGATATAAGTGATATAGTTTCAAATACTGGCGAATAATCGAGTTAGCTTCAAATCCATACGAAACATATGATGTAGCTTCAAATCAATGCGATGTAGATTATTTAGCTTAAAAAACCATGCGAAACAAATGATTTAGATTCAAATACTTGCCATATAAGTAATATAGCTTCAAATGCTGGCGAAATATCGAGTTATCTTCAAATCCAAGCGAAACAACATGATGTATCTTCAAATCAAGGCGATGTAGAAGCTTAAGTTTCTAATCCAGGCGAAACAAATGATTTAGCTTCAAATACTTGTCAAACAAACGAGTTAGCTTCAAATCCATGCGAAACACATGATGTAGCTTCAAATCAATGCGATGTAGAAAGGTTAGCTTCAAATCCATGCGAAACACATGATGTAGCTTCAAATCAATGCGATGTATAAGGTTTAGCTTCAAATCCAAGTGACACAAATGATTTAGCTTCAAATACTTGCGATATAAGTGATAGAGCTTCAAATACTGGCGAATAAACGAGTTACATTCAAATCCATGCGAAACACATTATATAGCTTCAAAATCAATGCGATGTAGAAGGTTTAGCTTCAAATCCATGCGAACAAATGATTTAGCTTGAATTACTTGCGATATAAGTGATATAGCTTCAAATGCAGGCGAAACAAATGATGTAGCTTCAAATCCCTGCGATATAAGTGATATAGCTTCAAATTCTGGCGAAATAATCGAGTTAGCTTCAACTCCATGCGAAACCAATGATGTAGCTTCAAATCAATGCGATGTTGTAGGTTTAACTTCAAATCCATGTGTAGCAAGCGATTTAACTTCAAATACTTGCGATATAAGTTGTCTAGCATCAAATGCTGGCGTAATAAACAAGTTAGCTTCAAATCCATGCGAATCACACGATGAAGCTTCAAATCAATGCGATGTAGAAGGTTTAGCTTCAAATCCATGCGAATCAAATGATTTAGCTTAAAATACTTGCGATATAAGTGATATAGTTTCAAATACTGGCGAAATAATCGAGTTAGCTTCAAATCCATGCGAAACAAATGATTTAGATTCAAATACTTGCCATATAAGTAATATAGCTTCAAATGCTGGCGAAATAATCGAGTTAGCTTCAAATCCAAGCGAAACACATGATGTATTTTCAAATCAAGGCGATGTAGAAGGTTTAGCTTCAAATCCAGGCGAAACAAATAATTTAGCTTCAAATACTTGTCAAAACAAACGAGTTAGCTTCAAATCCATGCGAAACACATGATATAGCTTCAAATCAATGCGATGTAGAAGGTTTAGCTTCAAATCAATGCGAAACAAATGATTTAGCTTCAAATACTTGCGATATAAGTGATGTAGCTTCAACTGCTGGCGAAATAAAAAAGTTAGCTTCAAATCCATGCGAAACACATGATATAGATTCAAATCATGCGATGTCCGAAGGTTTAGTTTCAAATCAATGCGAAACAAATGATTTAGCTTCAAATACTTGCGATATAAGTGATATAGCTTCAAATGCTGGCGAAATAAACGAGTTACATTCAAATCCATGCGAAACACATTATATAGCTTCAAGTCAAGGCGATGTAGAAGGTTTAGCTTCAAATCCATGCGAAACAAATGATTTAGCTTGAAATACTTACGATATAAGTGATATAGCTTCAAATGCAGGCGAAACAAATGATGTAGCTTCAAATGCCTGCGATATAAGTGATATAGCTTCAAATTCTGGCGAAATAATCGAGTTAGTTCCAACTCCATGCGAAACCAATGATGTAGCTACAAATCAATGCGATGTTGTAGGTTTAACTTCAAATCCATGTGTAACAAGCGATTTAACTTCAAATACTTGCGATATAAGTTGTCTAGCATCAAATGCTGGCGTAATAATCAAGTTAGCTTCAAATCCATGCGAATCACACGATGTAGCTTCAAATCAATGCGATGTAGAAGGTTTAGCTTCAAATCCATGCGAATCAAATGATTTAGCTTAAAATACTTGCGATATAAGTGATATAGTTTCAAATACTGGCGAAATAATCGAGTTAGCTTAAAATCCGTACGAAACATATGATGTAGCTTCAAATCAATGCGATGTAGATTATTTAGCTTCAAATCCATGCGAAACAAATGATTTAGATTCAAATACTTGCCATATAAGTAATATAGCTTCAAATGCTGGCGAAATAATCGATTTAGCTTTAAATCCAAGCGAAACACATAATGTAGCTTCAAATCAAGTCGATGTAGAAGGTTTTGCTTCAAATCCAGGCAAAACAAATGATTTAGCTTCAAATACTTGTCAAACAAACGAGTTGGCTTCAAATCCATGCGAAACACATGATGTAGCTTCAAATCAATGCGATGTATAAGGTTTAGCTTCAAATCCAAGTGACACAAATGATTTAGCTTCAAATACTTGCGATATAAGTGATAGAGCTTCAAATACTGGCGAAATAAACGAGTTACATTCAAATCCATGCGAAACACATTATATAGCTCCAAATCAATGCGATGTAGAAGGTTTAGCTTCAAATCCATGCGAATCAAATGATTTAGCTTAAAATACTTGCGATATAATTGATATAGTTTCAAATACTGGCGAAATAATCGAGTTAGCTTCAAATCCATGCGAAACACATGATGTAGCTTTAAATCAAGGCGATGTAGAAGATTTAGCTTCAAATCCAGGCGAAACAAATGATTTAGCTTCAAATACTTGTCAAACAACCGAGTTAGCTTCAAATCCATGCGAAAACACATGATGTAGCTTCAAATCAATGCGATGTATAAGGTTTAGCTTCAAATCCATGCGAAGCAAATTATTTAGCTTCAAATACTTGCAATAACAGTGATATAGCTTCAAATGCTAGCGAAATAAACGAGTTACCTTCAAATCCATGTGAAACACGTGATATAGCTTCAAATCAATGCGATGTAGAAGGTTTAGTTTCAAATCAATGCAAAACAAATGATTTAGCTTCAAATACTTGCGATATAAGTGATAGAGCTTCAAATACTGGCGAAATAAACGAGTTACATTCAAATCCATGCGAAACACATTATATAGCTCCAAATCAATGCGATGTAGAAGGTTTAGCTTCAAATCCATGCGAATCAAATGATTTAGCTTAAAATACTTGCGATATAAGTGATATAGTTTCAAATACTGGCGAAATAATCGAGTTAGCTTCAAATCCATGCGAAACACATGATGTAGCTTCAAATCAATGCGATGTAGAAAGATTAGCTTCAAATCCATGCGAAACACATGATGTAGCTTCAAATCAATGCGATGTATAAGGTTCAGCTTCAAATCCAAGTGACACAAATGATTTAGCTTCAAATACTTGCGATATAAGTGATAGAGCTTCAAATACTGGCGAAATAAACGAGTTACATTCAAATCCATGCGAAACACATGATGTAGCTTTAAATCAAGGCGATGTAGAAGATTTAGCTTCAAATCCAGGCGAAACAAATGATTTAGCTTCAAATACTTGTCAAACAACCGAGTTAGCTTCAAATCCATGCGAAACACATGATGTAGCTTCAAATCAATGCGATGTATAAGGTTTAGCTTCAAATCCATGCGAAGCAAATTATTTAGCTTCAAATACTTGCAATAACAGTGATATAGCTTCAAATGCTAGCGAAATAAACGAGTTACCTTCAAATCCATGTGAAACACGTGATATAGCTTCAAATCAATGCGATGTAGAAGGTTTAGTTTCAAATCAATGCAAAACAAATGATTTAGCTTCAAATACTTGCGATATAAGTGATATAGCTTCAAATGCTGGCGAAATAATCGAGTTAGCTTCAAATCCAAGCGAAACACATGATGTAGCTTCAAATCAAGGCGATGTAGAAGGTTTAGCTTCAAATCCAGGCGAAACAAATGATTTAGCTTCAGATACTTGTCAAACAAACGAGTTAGCTTCAAATCCATGCGAAACACATGATGTAGCTTCAAATCAATGCGATGTATAAGGTTTAGCTTCAAATCCAAGTGACACAAATGATTTAGCTTCAAATACTTGCGATATAAATGATACAGCTTCAAATACTGGCGAAATAAACGAGTTACATTCAAATCCATGCGAAACACATTATATAGCTTCAAATCAATGCGATGTAGAAGGTTTAGCTTCAAATCCATGCGAATCAAATGATTTAGCTTAAAATACTTGCGATATAAGTGATATAGTTTCAAATACTGGCGAAATAATCGAGTTAGCTTCAAATCCATGCGAAACAAATGATTTAGATTCAAATCAATGCGATGTATAAGGTTTAGCTTCAAATCCATGCGAAGCAAATTATTTAGCTTCAAATACTTGCAATATAAGTGATATAGCTTCAAATGCTAGCGAAATAAACGAGTTACCTTCAAATCCATGTGAAACACGTGATATAGCTTCAAATCAATGCGATGTAGAAGGTTTAGTTTCAAATCAATGCGAAACAAATGATTTAGCTTCAAATACTTGCGATATAAGTGATATAGCTTCAAATGCTGGCGAAATAATCGAGTTAGCTTCAAATCCAAGCGAAACACATGATGTGGCTTCAAATCAAGGCAATGTAGAAGGTTTAGCTTCAAATCCTGGCGATACAAATGATTTAGCTTCAAATACTTGTCAAACAAACGAGTTAGCTTCAAATCCATGCGAAACACATGATGTAACTTCAAATCAATGCGATGTATAAGGTTAGCCTCAAATCCAAGTGACACAAATGATTTAGCTTCAAATACTTGCGATATAAGTGATACAGCTTCAAATACTGGCGAAATAAACGAGTTACATTCAAATCCAAGCGAAACACATGATGTATTTTCAAATCAAGGCGATGTAGAAGGTTTAGCTTCAAATCCAGGCGAAACAAATGATTTAGCTTCAAATACTTGCGATCTAAGTGATATAGCTTCAAATGCTGGCGAAATAAACGAGTTACATTCAAATCCATGCGAAACACATTATATAGCTTCAAGTCAATGCGATGTAGAAGGTTTAGCTTCAAATCCATGCGAAACAAATGATTTAGCTTGAAATACTTGCGATATAAGTGATATAGCTTCAAATGCAGGCGAAACAAATGATGTAGCTTCAAATCCCTGCGATATAAGTGATATAGCTTCAAATTCTGGCGAAAATAATCGAGTTAGCTTCAACTCCATGCGAAACCAATGATGTAGCTTCAAATCAATGCGATGTTGTAGGTTTAACTTCAAATCCATGTGTAGCAAGCGATTTAACTTCAAATACTTGCGATATAAGTTGTCTAGCATCAAATGCTGGCGTAATAACCAAGTTAGCTTCAAATCCATGCGAATCACATCATGTAGCTTCAAATCAATGCGATGTAGAAGGTTTAGCTTCAAATCCATGCGAAACAAATGATTTAGCTTCCAATACTTGCGATATAAGTGATATAGCTTCAAATTCTGGCGAAATAATCGAGTTAGTTTCAACTCCATGCGAACCAATGATGTAGCTTCAAATCAATGCGATGTTGTAAGTTTAACTTCAAATCCACGTGTAGCAAGCGACTTAACTTCAAATACT